>NC_057798.1:596993584-597119010 GCF_018294505.1 Triticum aestivum | reverse complement strand
GTTAGCAGCAGTAGCGAAGGAATCGCTCCATCGGGTTCAGTTAACAGCCATCGATCGATCGCTCGGGTTCAGTAACGCATAGCCTGCAGTGCAATCGCTCGGGTTCAGTTAGAGCCCAACGCCTCGCTCGGGTTCAGTTAGAACCAACGCCTCGCACACACGCGCGTACGTACGAGAGAAACGCGCATCACTCCGCCCCCGACCTCCCACCGTAACCGGCAACTCCCCGAAATTTTCCTCCCCCTCGCTTCTACCACGGTTTTTTCCGTCATGGACGGCCCAAAGAATGTCATGCAGCTGCGTCTCCGGCCCGCCCAGGACGAAAAGCCCATTTTCTATCATGATTTTTTGTCATAGAAGTAGGAGCGCACCACATCTATGATGATACCAGGTTTTGTCACAATTATCGTCATAGAAGTGTCATATGTATGACAGAAAAAAAATTCGTTCGGCCCAAAATGTCACGGATGTGTCTTTTTTTTGTAGTGTCCATTTGGGGTCGTGCGTTGGAGTTGGCCTTTACAAGTGGGACCGCAGTTGAGGAAACCGACTATCGGCAAACCCCCACCTCGCCCGCGGCACGATGGCTGAAGTTAGAGAAACGACGAGGTTGAAGAGATTGCTCTAGCACGGACTCCAAGAAATATGGTGTTAGATGGATGTCGTGGTGGTGGTGTGTGCCGTACTCCTGGACGTGAATGCTTCTTCTCGCCCATGCCACCCTACTACTCCTACTACTTATATAGTACTCCTACTAGTAGTATCGAGGATTCGAGGTGCTGGTTATGTACAGCGAACACATTAACATATGGCTATAGTAAAAACACCCGCCCGACGCGTGAAGCATGTGAAGCTAGTACAAATAGTGTACTACTATTGTTGATTGGCCTCATCCGATAACCTGTTGCAATGCACGTACAATTATGTATTCGGAAAATATTTTTTTGCCTCGTCGCACAACTCACTCAGAGAAGCGACTCGAAAGCCATTCATAAATTTAGTAAATTTATCACAGGCATATCATTTTATTACATACAATAGGTCAACAACCCACATCGACAGCGAGGATACATTATAAATACTAAAGTTTTTTTTCGAAACGGTATAAATACTAAAGTTTTCATCACACAACAAATAACAAGCAATGAAATGAACTTGAACTCAACCATTCCTCGGCATTGGAAACACTTGCTTTGAACCACAAGTGATTCTCTGGGACGGGCCATCCATTGTCGATCTCGAGACCAATGCAGGACTGACCATCCAGGGTGAAGCGGCCTACTATATCAGTACCAGGGTAGGGAACCACCCAAATGTCCGAGGTATAGACACAACTGCTTCTCATAAATGGTACTAGTAATGTTGTCTCAACAGCAGTTGGATCGCCTTTCACCATCGTTGGATAGATTTGTCCAAGGAAGAGCGAGTATTCTCCAAGACTATCAATTCTGTACCAGGGAGAAGGTGTTGGCGCTAGCACACTAGTATCCATCTTGAATATCATGCAACGGGTGTTGGAATAGGTCCGGAGAGTGCGACCATGGGAGACTACACCTGCTTCCTTAGTAGTAACATCATCAGTGGGCTGTATACACACAAGAAGAGGTGATCCATCGGAATTAGTTGCCAGGCGCCACAGAGTATATGGGCGCTGCTTATCCTCATGCTCGTGATCATCACCATCGTCATCTCCCCCTTGGTTATAAAAAATTTCAAGTATAGGTGGTGGAATGCTCACAGGACCTTGGAAACACAAGAAGAAGGTTAATTAGTAAAGGGAAACTTGCTAACCCACATGCATGTGGATGAAACAATTATAATCACGATGGAAGACAAACGTACCGAAACTACGAGGATCCCATGCAAAAATAGTGCCATGAGTGGTGGAAGCAAACACAAGGCCCTCGTATTGAATTGCATCACAGTACTCATCCATGTCTAGAAACTGATTTTTGAGCAATATCCATCCAGTCGAACCACGAAGGACGGCAAAAAGCTTGTCGAATATAGCAACAACTTCATAGTTCTTGTAATTCCAAGAGTGGTTGGGAACTCGACAAATTGCTATCTTCCGTAGAAGACAGTCACCATGATCATATTTGAACGTGCGTATAATACCGGTGTGCTCAAGCTCTGGGCAGTCTGCTGAGATTTTTGGAAGTGGAACCCGGTCACGAGTGTACACATTCACAAGTTCCCACTCGCAGTTGGACCCAATGTAAACAACCCAATCTCCATTTGCGCCTGCCCAAGCCTTACCCTCAAGCGATGGCATCTTAACATCATACGTATCATTATCAACCGGCATAAACTTGCACAAGGTGAGGCCTCCGTCGTCCCCGCGCCAGTCATCAGGGTCACGGCGAAGAAGACAGGGGAGATCAAACCGCTCCTTGACTCTTGGGTTCCTTGTAATGATGTTATTAGTTGAGTCGAGAATGGTCTTGAACGAACCTGCCATGCTAGCTGAGGTGATGATGTCGCACCGATCAATGAGTTCCTCCACCATGTCATCTTTTAGATCGGGGCAAGAATAACGGGGTCGTTTCCGGCCTGTTCCCTCCATGGAGAAGACGATCGAACAATGACAGAAGGAAGGGTGAAGGGCTGAAGGAAAATGGAGGAGGGAGAGGAAGAGCGTGCGACAGCAGTTCCAAATCGAGAGGGAAAGGCAAAGAGTCGATGGACGGTTGCCAGTTTGCCACGGTTCAGGAAGAGGCGCCCTGGCCTACACGTCTGTTCGGAAATACTAGTAGAAAAGGACTCGCCGTTGTCTCACTGATAGGTTGGAACAGGACCACATGTCAACGAAACATGGTGTGTAATTTCTCATGCAAAATGTGATCTGGCCGCATTGGCCCAAGGTGCCGCATTAGTTATCGACCTTTATTTTTTTAATGGCATGCCATTCAGTTTTGAAGCACGACTAACTGGTACTGTATGCAGAGAAAATAAAAACTACTCTACCACTACACCTCTAGTACTTAGTAGTATAAAAAATATATATAGGTTGGAGCTTCAGCGCTTTCTTGATAAGGGCTGCCCACTTGCTTCTCACACTATCACCCTCTCTCTAGATCTAAAAAAGGCGGCCTCTCTCTCCCTCCTCACTGGTGGTCACAGATCCGCCGGGGAAGAAAAGGAGGTGTAGCATTGATGCACTCGTCGTCGGCGAGCGAGGTCACGCACTGACGACAAGGCCGTCCTTTCAGACCTAGCGCCCGCGCGGGATGGCCTCCGTCCCCAAGCTCGCTGTCGTAGGGTGTGCAGAGGACGACGACCACGAGCGAAGCCACTTCCCACCAACCCTCAGGTATGCTACCTCTTTTCGAACCATACCCTTGTTCTATTGCCCCATCTGCCACGTTGTTGCATGTGGATCGTTTTCCACTCCACCATCTTCCCAATTTGCTATCATATGCTCTGCTGGCCACGCAGACGAAAACCATAATTTGCACTATTAAAGGAAACCCTACTTCATGCAGACTAATCCATGTCTGGGTTGAATAAGGAAAGGAAGGGAGATTGTACTATCCAAGAGAGTAGGCATCGAACCCGCATCTAGGTTGAAAGGGGGGAAATCAGTAGCTAAGGAACGAGTCTCGTGTCTCTTGGTTGAAGAACGGTAGAAAGGCATGACAACGCAATAGAGAATGACCAGGTCGATCGGTTTGTTGTCCTCACATAGGAAAAAGGTGGCTAAAGAGAACAAAAATGGGACGTAATCCACATATGCTGCCTGGATATTTGTTGCTCTGGGCAACCATACCTCCCTCACCACTCCGCGTCCCTGGAGGTACATCATACTGGTGCGCTGCTGTCCGAATGGGCCTTCCATGCTCTTATTGCCACTTTTTTGCTGTTAGTATAACACCAGCAGTCAAGTCAAGCAATGCTGCTGCTAAAGTGATGCCACATTTAACTAATGCCGCTCTCAGTCTAATGCCACCGATAAATTTAAGCAATGCCATTTAATGTCACTGGATTATTTCAGGGTTAGCTGTTGATTGTGGATGTATTAAAGATTTTTCAGCTAAGTCATTCTAATGTTGTTGCACAGCCGGTATACCAATGATGAAACTTGTTACTACCTTCAGATTTTTGCACTGTTAATGCTTATAGATTACATACCTCACTTTCATGAGATAAGTTAATTTTTTTGTACAGTGTCACCAAAATGCCAAGGCGTTGATGTCATTTTAGTTTGGTTAAACTGCACAAAAAATTATGAAGACAAGAGGAAAGTTCAAGAGTGGGCACCTCCTCCTCTGGCTGTTCTCTTGATTCGTTCGATCAAGTTTTTATGTTTGATCGATTATCAAGATTGGGATAGCAATTTTTTAGGTCCCCACGAGTTCGAAATGATATTTACCTTGGAGGTACATGGTTTGCAATTTTTTTATACTGTCATTAGTTAATAATGCTAGTTACCTTCTGACTTTTGTATTTGGTTTAGTGCTCATGCACAACTAGTACACCAATGTTGAAACTTGTTACCTTTACATTTTGTATTGTTAATTCTTATAGAAATCTTCCAGTGCTAGAGTTTATTGAAATCTGTTCAGTAAAACCATTGTACTGTACCCTGTAATAAACTAACTACTCTATTGTTGCACTAGCCACTAGATTAGTGTATATTTGTAGTATTCGAATGGTGTTGCATTAGCGTATGGACATAAATAAAGTGTGGCAAGCTTTCCCAGATATGTGCTCAAGAAAACTACTACCTGTTTTTCTAAATACTAGACATTTGGGTACTTTAAATTGAACCGCGAAAAAATCTTATATTAAGGAACAGAGGGTGTAGAGTTCACTCAAATTATCTCGGTAAAGCTAGTCACACCATTGTTAAAATTAATGTCCATTATGTTATCGGAGGAGGTCTGTATGTTTGTCTCTAATGTGTGTCGACTACATACCTGACATCATGATGTAATGTTAAGTCATTTCCTTTTGTATAATGTCACTGAATTTTCAAGGCGGTGATGGCATTTTATTTTAGTTGAACTGCACAAAATATGCTTAAAAGAAGAGGAAAGATCAGGAGTCGATCATTCTTTCAAAAAGAACTATATGTGCCTTTCTGACATCAGCCGATGTTGCCTTATTTATTCCTTCAAACAGGTGGTTAGAAATAGTCTTGCTACCTTTTCCATTAAGAAATTGGAATGCTTACATTTGTGAGTCTATGCTTCAACTTGTGTCGTTTTTACAGTAATCACACTTTCAATATCTATGCAAACAGGGATGCTCGATTTTAGTGGAACTGCACAAAAAGTCCAACTGGTTTAACATTAGGAGCATGTTTTCTTCCAAACCTTTATATCCAATTGGTGGCACTATGAGCTGTTCATTACGAAGGTACATGGTTTGCTACTATCTTGCTACTCTTTTTGTACTGTCATTAGATAGTAATACTAGTGGTTTGCATGTGAATTTATTGGCAGGGTGGACCTACATTGGAGGTGCAGGACATGATTCAATGATTGGATGCTCAATTTCGGTTGTATCGATTTCACCTCTTCCATCACTGCGAACATGGATATCCTTTGTCTAGTGAAGAATAGGCGCTATATTTCTGCTCTGAACCAGCAAATCAATTTAGTATGAAATTGTCCAGGGCAAAACATAAGTGTATCAGATTGTCCAGTGCAAAACATGACAGATGCTAAGAGGAACCACTTACGTATCAGATTGTCCAGTGCAAAACAACCAAAAATACAAGGTGTGGTATATGTTTACTAGTTGCTTGATATTTGTGCAGACAGATATGTCTGCCCATTGCTATTTGGCAAACAAACAAAGTGTCTGCAATTTTGGTTAAACTGCACAAGAGAATAGTATAGTCATTGCATATAGTGCCATTTGAAAATAGACACAGAAAGATTGGATAGTCACTTCATGGACTGCAGAAAAGTAGTATTGTATTATTTATTGGCCAACACTAGGTGCTTCATTGCTTTGGTCTGATTATACAATGGGCATCATTTTGCCTAGGTTAAAGTTTGTATTCCGAAAATAGTCTCGCGGTATGATCGAGAGAAGACCAAATCATATTGCAGTGGATGTTCCTCCATCATGTGTGGTTCATTCTCATGGTTCCAGCTGTTGGTGAAACCAGTTATGTTTGCAAGAGGAATTGTAGACTTCACAAACAAATTTGCCTTTCAGTCTGTACCCGATGTTGGCCAAGAAAAGCATCCATGTTAGTAGGAAGAACAGATGTTTTTTCTAGATCTTTGTTTTTGGAGCTACATATTTGTATAGGACCTGTGAATCATTGAGATGCATTAACATGTTGATCTTATGTATGGGAATTGTACTAGTTAGTTTTAGTTGCGATGCAAGATCCGAAGTGACTGATCTTTGCTTTTGGAGCTACATATTTGTATATGATTTGTGAATCATTGAGATGCATTAACAGTTACTTATTTCTGTTTGTTTTGCTCAGTGTTTACAAGTTACTGATCGATCACTAGCTAGCCTACTAATGTGCTCTTGGCAGTTTTATTTGCGATGAAAGACCAAAGTGGAAGTTTTTTGAATAAAAATGCCTACCTCTGAAGAAACTCACAAGCTACACTATACTACCTACTCGATCCTACATGGATAAATAGCGGATCACACACGTACTACCTCCTTTCCGGTTTGCAAGGCTCAATTCAAGAAACGACCTACTAAATCCTACACGAATAAATAGCAGATCACGCACGTACTAGTACCTCCTTTCCGGTTTGCAGGGTTTAATTCAAACCTCTCACCAACCAAGGTACTCCCTCCGTCTGGGTTTATTAGTCCCGTGAGCAAAGTAGCAAGACCAAGGCATGGCAATAATTACCGGCATGCAGAAGTTTAAGCCTAATTAATTCCAGCGATTTAAGTGGCTGCATGCGTGCCCTCAGCTGCGACTCGTTGCATGCTGCTCCGCGTACTGGCTGCGAGCGATTCTGAGTGCCTGCATGCAGCCGGCCATAATTAAGGCAGCTAAATGACGCGAAAAAAGATGCGCTTTAATTGTTGCAGGCTTTTTAAATCCGTGGAATCATTATTGACAAGGAAGGAGATGATTCGAGTGCACTCGTTTGACCGCCATGCCGGCGTGCGACCCAGATGGGATGGGACGGCACAGTCATGATTTCAGTTTCTCTAGTTTTCCACGGCAAGCTTCCTGCTTATGCATTGAATTCCGATGACCGTCGCGCTACCTTCCGCCTATAAGTACTATTTCCCAGACTTCTCCGGTGGCACCATGACCCAACTCGCCATATCCTCATAATCCCCCACCGGCCCGACATCGCTCGCCACGTCCACCATGCCCCCGCCCATCCGTGGTAGGCGACGCCGGAGGCGGTCACCGCCAGAACTAGTGTTTGGTTTTTCACCAAAAGGCAGACGGAGGGAGGAGGCATTCTATTTGTCTTTAGATGGCAATGCGGAGATCGAGGACTTGTTGGAGCGCGACCGCCTGGCGGAGGAGCAGGAGTTGTTGGAGCATGACCGCCTGGTGGAGGAGCAACGTATCACCGATTTGCGCCGCCAGCGGGACATGGAGCAGCAGTGCACCGACGCTCTAAGTCGCGAGCAGAGCGCCCACAACTGGGCCGACTACGTGGAGGCCGGCGCCCGACAAATAGCCCTGAGGCTGTCGAGCACGCACGCATTCGCGATGCTGATGTTTACTACCAGCTCGTCAAGTGGGTTTCCCGCTTGGAAGCCGAAGCTTCGATGGACCACGCCGGCATGGAAAGGGCCAACACGCGCGAGCAACGCGCCCTATCGCACCTCTTGCAAGTCCGAGGCGAGGCGCAGGACGCCGGTGCTTGCGTTTAACATGTACCGCAGATGGCGGCCGGCATCGTCTAGTTAGCTAAGAGTAAGTTAGTACTTGTATTCCACTAGAGTATTAGTGGGAGTAGATAGTTAACTTGGCTATGATGGTTGTCGACGTGGAAGTTCAGTACTCTATACTGGGCTAGCCATTTTCAGAAAGAAAAAAAACTACTGGGCTGCAAATCTTTCAAGACGAGGAGAGCTTCATTCGGCTGGCCGAGAAAATGGCCTATTAGTAATGAGAAATGGGTTGTACATTTTTAAAACACATCAAACCGGCAATTAGTTTCAAATATCTTTTTTTCATTTTGAGATTTTAAATTACATTGATTTTTATGCGTGGACAATTTATTGGATTTTATATTGATATACATTTATTTTTAAAATCAGTCTGAATGTGACTCGAAATTTCGGGATTAAAAACAGTTTAGACCGCACCGGCATATGCAAAATTTCGTATAATTTTTTAACTGTGGCCACAATATGGGTTGTAATGCTAACAAAAAGAATATGGGCTCCAAAAAAACCGTAAGAATTAGCAAATGGGTTGTAAATTATTAGAAATAATGGCAGATGGCATGTATGCTGTTTTCCATAGATTTGAGGCTTTCCTAAAAAAAAGTTTGATGCACAAGCAGTGACTATTGGATGTCCATCGAACGGCCGTCGTGCTTCTTCAATCTCTACTCTTCCTGCTCCATCCGCTCAAACAAGCACCAGCGGGACTGCCTACTCCCTCCTCCCCGCGGCCAACCATGCTGCCGCGCAGGCCTCACCGACCCATCGTACTCCCATCATAGGCCTAGCCATCCCTCTACTCAACCACACATGTTGTTATTCTCCGGCGACGGCAGATGAACCAGTAAACCCTCGTACAGTTGTACTTCCCTCCGCGTGGGAAACAACTGCCAGTCTTCCCTAGCTCCGTGTCGTTCCCTTCCTAGGCCTCGCCGTCATCCACCGCCCGGGTGCTCTCGGCGTGTCATGGTCAACATGGTCAACGACCGACATGCATCTGAAGTGGACTGTACGTGGAGAGACTGACAGTTGGGTCCATGGCCGCACGCAAGGAAATGCCTCATTACACGCAAAATAATGATTCCTCCACCTGACATCTGGGACCCACCAATAGCGCCTCTGTATTTCGCAAAAAAAATGTTACCGCCGCTGACGGCTTGGACCCACCAGCTATATATTCGCACACAAGGAAGTGCCTCCTTATTACGCACAAAAAAAATGAATACTCCCCCTGCTAGCTGGGACCCAGTATAGTGGGCCTACTAAGTTGACGGGGACGGAGGGCTTTGTCAACTTAGTCAATATGCATGATTCTATCTCGACTGACCGTACGATGTCCATCCAACGGCCGTAGTGCTTCTTCAACCTCTGGTCTTCTTGCTCCAGCTGCCCAAAGCAGCGTCAGTCGTGCCGCCTGCTCCTGCCTCCCATGGTAGGCTGTGCTGCCGCGGAGGCCTCACCGCCACCATACTACGCCCACCGCTGGCCAGGCCATCCCTCCACTCCATTCACCCACACCCCCTGTTATTCTGCAGCGACGGTAGCGCAGCCGAACCAGTGAACCCTCGTACTCCTCTCCGCGTGGGCATCCACTGCCGTGTCTTCCCCGGCTCCGCGTCGTCCCCTTCCTAGGCCTCATCGTCGTCTACTGCCCTGGTGCTCTCGGCGCGGCATGGTCAATGTGCTCAACGACCGAAATCCATCGGAAGAGTATTGGAAGTGGAGAGGCTGACAGCTAGGTCCACGGCAGCCGCAAGGAAGTGCCTCCTTATTACGCGGAAAATAATTATTCCTCCACCTGATAGCAGGGACCCACCGGACGGGCCACCAGTATTTCGCGAAAAAACATTTCCCCCCTGACTGCTGGGACCCATAGGACGCACCACCGTATTTCGCGAAATGAACATTTCCCCCTGACTGTTGGGACCCACCGGACGGGCCACCGTACTTCATGAAAAAAATGTTCCCCCCGCTGTCAGCTCGGACCCATTGGAAGTGCCTCCTTATTACGCAAAGAAAATGAATACTCCCCCTACTAGCTGGGACCCACCATGGTGGGAGGCTGACTTGTGGGCCTACTAAGTTGACTGGGATGAAGGCCTTTGTCAACTTTAGTCAATATGAATGATTCTAGCTCTAGTGACCATACGATGTCCATCCAACGGCCGTAGTGCTTCTTCAACTTCTGGTCTTCTTGCTCCAGCCACCCAAAGCAGCGCCGGTCATGTCGCATGCTCCTGCCTCCCGTGGTTGGCTGTGATGCCGCGTAGGCCTCACCGCCTCCTACTACTCCCACCGCTGGCCAGGCCATCCCTCTACTCACCCACACCCCCTGTTATTCTGTGGCGACGGCAGCCTCACACCGCAACCGAACCAGTGGACCCTCGTACTCCTCTCCGCGTGGGCATCCACTGCCGCGTCTTCCCGGCTCTGGATCGTCCCCTTCCTAGGCCTCGCCGTCGTCCACCGACGTGGTGCTGTCGGCGCGGCATGGTCAACATGGTCAACGACCGACTTCCATCGGAAGAGTACTGTACGTAGAGAGGCTGACAGCTGGGTCCATGACAGCCGTAAGGAAGTGCCTCCTTATTACACGTGAAATAATTATTCCTCCACCTAACAGCGGGGAACCACCGGACGGGCCACCATATTTTGCGAAAAAACATTTCCCCCTTGACAGCTGGGACCTACCAGCTACATCTTCGCACGCAAGGAAGTGCGTTCATATTACGGGCAAAAAATGATTCGCCCCCTGACTGCAAGGACCCACCAGCTACATCTTCGCACGCAAGGAAGTGCGTCCGGGTAAAAAAACGATTCGCCCCCCTGACTGGTGGGACCCACCAGCTACATCTTCGCACACAAAGAATTGCCAGACAGTCGGGACCCACCTGGTCGAAGCGTACGTAGCATTGTCATTCTGGTCATGAATGTGTACGTACATACTGGTCGATGTAGAGGCACGCACGTGTTGTAGTAGAGGCGAGCACGTAGCATGTACACGTACGTACAACGGCTAGGGTGCAAGAAAGTAAATACGGCCACGTACGTACATATGGGCGGGGTCTCAAATGCCTACTCACGCATACGTACGGCCAGGGCTCGTGTACATGGCTGGGTCGGAACGGAGAAACTGCATCGTCGTCGTGTTCATGGGGAGGCAATGGAATGCTTGTGTTCATGGGGAGGCAACGGAATGCGTCGTGTTCATGGGGACGCAACAGAATGTGTCATGTTCATCAGGAGGCAACAGAACGCGTGGGAGCCAACCGGCTTGGACGAAACAGGCGATGGAAACGAGGCCTGGCGCACCGCAGAATAGAGGAAACGGCCTTGTGTTCGACCGGCCACGTTCAAAATGGGATCCTGTTCATCGGGAGGGGTCTGGCGTACCGCAAAATGGAGGAGACGGACCTCCTACGGTCGAAACGGGGTCCTGTTGATCGGGAGGGGTATGGCGTATCGCAAACGGACGAAACGGACTTGTGTTGGAGCACTTCGGTCGAAACGGGGGTCATGTTCATCCGGAGGGGTGTGGCGTACCGTAAAACAAGACTCCACGGGATACTGTTCATCTCCACCGCCGACCTCCTCCAGCCTCCACGGGCTACTGTTCATCCACCGTCGACCTTCTCCAGCCTCCACCTGCGACTGTTCATCCAGCCTCCACCGCGCGCTACTCCACCGGCTCCTATTCAACCACCCCTCCATGGGCTCCTGTTCAACCACCCCTCCACGGCTACTATTCATCCACCCCTCCACCGTCTACTATTCATCCAGCCCTCCACGGGGTTGTCCTGTTCATCCAGCCCTCCACGGGGTCCTGTTCATCCAGCCCTCCACGGGGTCCTGTTCATCCAGCCCCAACTGGCTCGATCGATCGGGGTCCTGTTCATCCAGAGGCAACGCCACGGGGTCATGTTCATCCACCCCCACCGCTCATTGTTCATCTACCCCCCCCCTGCAATGCTCACTGTTCATCCAGAGGCAGCATCGATCGGCTTCAGTTCGAAGTAGTAGCGAAGGAATCGCTCGATCGGGTTCAGTTAACAGCCATCGATCGATCGCTCGGGTTCAGTAACACGTAGACTGCAGTGCAATCGCTCGAGTTCAGTTAGAGCCCAACGCCTCGCTCGGGTTCAATTAGAGCCAACGCCTCGCACACATACGCGTACGTGTACAAGAGAAACGCGCATTGCTCGGTCCCCGACCTCCCACCGTAACCGGTAACTCGTCGAAATTTTCCTCGCCCTCGCTTCTACCACAGCTTTTTTCGTCATGGACGGCCCAAAGAATGTCATGCAGCTGCGTCTTCGGCCCGCCCAGGACGAAAAGCCCATTTTCTGTCATGATTTTTTGTCATAGAAGTACGATCCCACCACATCTATGATGATACCGGGTTTTGTCACAATTATCGTCATAGAAGTGTCATAAGGATGACAGAAAAAAATTTCGTTTGGCCCAAAATGTCACAGATGTGTCTTTTTTTGTAGTGGACATTGGCCTTTCCTGGATGATAATGCAATCTCATGTCATAATCCTTTATTAGCTCCAACCATCTCCTTTGCCTGAGGTTTAACTCTTTCTGCGTGAAGATGTATTTCAAACTCTTATGATTCGTGTAAACATCACAACGGTTTCTGATGAGAAAGTGTCTCCATGTCTTGAGCGCATGCACTATGGCTGCTAACTCCAAATCATGCGTAGCATAGTTCAACTCATGAGGTCGAAGCTGTCGTGAGGCATATGAAACAACTCTTCCTTCCTGCATAAGCACACCTCCAAGTCCTCGACGTGAAGTGTCGCAATACACTTGGAAATCCTTGCGTTGGTCTGGGAGAATCAGCACTTGGGAGGTAACCATACATTTCTTCAAGTCCTGAAAACTGGCCTCACAATCCTCAGTCCATTTAAACTTGGTATCCTTATTGAATAACTCCATCATGGGCTTTCCAATCTTGGAGAAATTCTCAATAAACCTTTGGTAATAACCAGTGAGTCCAAGAAAACTTCTAATCTCTCCCACTGAGGTGGGTGCCAACCATTTAGTGAAAGAAGTAACCTTGGTAGGGTCTACTGCTATTCCTTCTCCGGATATAACATGTCTGAGAAATCCAACTTCCTTTAACCAAAACTCGCATTTGTTGAACTTGGCATACAACTGATGTTCTCTGAGCTTCTCAAGAACCAAACGCAAATGCTCCTTATGTTCCTCTTCGTGCTTTGAGTAGACCAATATGTCATCAATGAACACCATGACAAACTTATCCAGAAACTCCATGAACACCTTGTTCATCATACTCATGAAATTGGCAGGGGCATTAGTCAAACTAAATGACATAATTGTATACTCATATATCCCATACCTCTTGGTAAAAGTCGTCTTATATATATCCTGCTCTCGGATCTTCAACTGGTGATAACCTGATCAAAGATTGATCTAGGAGAAAATTTAGCTCCATGCAGCTGGTCAGACAAATCATTGATCATCGGCATAGGGTATTTGTTCTTGATCGTCACCTCATTCAGCGCACGATAATCAACAACCATCCTCAAATATCCATCCTTCTTCTCCACTAGAAGCACTTGGGCTCCCCAAGGTGATGAACTCGATCGAATGTAACCTTTGTCCAGTAACTCCTTAATTTGCTTCTTAATTTCCTCCAGATCTTTTGTGGGCATCCTATACGGTCTCTTTGATATTGGTCCGGTGCCTGGCAATAACTCAATCAAAAACTCAATATCTCGATCTGGTGGCATGCCTGGTAACTCTTCCAGAAATACGTCGGGATAATCCTTAGCTACTGGTACTCCCTCCTGTACAAATCCTGATAAGGAATTCACCTGAGTCCCCCTCCGTGCATGCCTGGATACATACTTGATCCTCTTTCCTTCTGGGGTGGTGAGAAGAATTGATTTACTGGCACAATCGATGTTTCCCTCAAACTTGGATAGCCAATCCATGCCTAGTATCACATCCAATCCTTGTGACTCCAGAACAATCAGGTCGGTGGGGAAAACATGTCTACCTATGGTTACAGGCAACTGATAGCATCCCCTACTAGCCATATACTCCGCTCATGGGGAACTTACTAACATAGGTGACTTAAGGGCTATGGTTGGCAACTTATACTTATCCACAAATCCCCTTGATATGAATGAATGCGATGCACCAGTATCAAAAAGAACAAGTGTTGTAAATGCATTAATCAGAAACTTACTGACAACTGCGTCGGGTTGATCCTCAATCTCCTCCACACTGACGTTGTTCACCTGACCTTTGGTGAAGGAGTTGGGCTTCTTGGCAGAACCTCCATTGCCATTTCCATTATTAGCTTCAGGACAATCATTGGCATAATGTCCTGTCTTCTCGCACTTGAAACAAGTGATGTGGCTCAGATCCCTCTTGGCTGGTGTTGTGGTGTTGGAACGGTTATGACGGTTGCTTCCTCCATTCCCATTGCCATTCTTGGGGCCACTGTGGTTGTGCGAACTTGCTCCGTTGTGCATGTGTCCTCCATGGTTATGGCCTCCATGGTTATGGGTATGTCTTCCCAAGTACGGGGTATAGCGGGGCTTCTGCTGAGCTCCAGAATTGTTCCTCCCCTGTCCATACTTCCTCTTGCGATTGTGAATCTGTTGTTGCTTGCCTTCTATCATCAGGGCACTATCTACCAACTCGTGGTAGTTGTTGAATGTTGCCACCATCAATTGCCTGCTCAGCTCATCGTTGAGTCCCTCAAGAAACTTCTCCTGCTTTGCGGCATCTGTGGGCATGTCATCTGGGGCATAGCATGCCAACTTCCTAAACTCATCCACATACTGGCCCACTATATGCCCTCCTTGGCACAAGTTGCAAAACTCGCACTTCTTCATGCTCATAGCTCCTGCTGAAACATGGGCGGTGCGAAAAGCCTGCTGAAACTGATCCCATGTAACTGTATCAATGGGGTAAGTGGCGGTGAAATTCTCCCACCAAGATGTTGCGTCCATCAAGTTGATGTGCGGCAAAGCACACTCTCTCTACATCTGTGCATCCTGCAGTGGCTAGCTCTCTTCCAATCTTGCGGAGCCCATCATCTAAAACAATCGGCTCGGTGCTACTAGAGAACATTGGCAGATTTAACCTCAGAAAATGGGCTAGGTTGTCAATAGGGGGTGGTGGCGGTGGGTGGTTGTTGTTGTTATTGTTGTTGCCTTTGTTCTAGTACTGAACTAGCATCTGCATCAAGGCATTCTCCTACTGGATCGACTGAGTGAGCTCCGGTGGGAACATAAATCCATTATCACGTCTTGGAGGCATCTGATGGGTTAGAAGGGGTGAAAAAATAGAATAGAATAACGTCTAAGAGAGATTTTCACTACCCATATGCTCATGAGACAAACACAATCAATTCACTTCATTAAATAGCACAGAAGGTTCACACAAACGATCTAAACTATGATTACAAACTCGATCGTTGCTAACTACTTGGAAGAATACTACTTGTTACAATGGTGGTCATCTAGAAATTTTGATCGGAGGAAGACTCCATAATATCTGCTCTAGCTTCGTCAACGTAGTCGTCATCGCTGTCATCATTTGCATCACTATCCATGTTGATGTCGTCCAAGATGATGTAGTCCTCTGAATGGATCTCCTTTGCTAGTTTTCGCTTGTGATTCTCCACTGGTAGTCCTAGCTTCCTCTTCAGGTCTTCATGCTTCTCTAGTAGTACAGCAATTTCTTCCTCATATCCATCACATGTAAACTTGAGTTCCTCTTCTAGTTCGTTGTTCTTCTTCATCAGCTTCTTGATCTTCTTCATGTTGAAACATAGTTGATTTTCTTGTCCACGAATATGATCACCCATCTCCTGAATATAGGATGCAATTGGTCCATCCCTCCCTGTACAAATCATCTCCCATTCTTCGTATCGGTGGCCACATATTTGATAAATGGTGTTTTCCAGCTCCTTGTGATACACCTCACACATGCGTCCAAAGGTGATATGGGCTGCCATGCTCTTTCCTAAACTCCAGCTTGGTGCATCCAGATAGAAATTGATAGGCTCCGTTGTAGGCACGAACGTCCTCCTAGGTACCCAGACTTTGATCTTCCAGTGCTCTTCTTCAGGCACAGTTGCGGAGAAAGTCCCCATGAAGCTTTGTAGTCCGATGTTCAAGTACTTCGTGACTTCCTTCAAGTGTCGTCCGAACGGGGTGTCACCATCTGGCTGAGTGAACTTGTTCCTAGGGTCCACCATCTATAGAGTAGAAATACAGGAGAATAAGAAATGAGCAGAGAAGAGAAATCCAATGGCTTATTCTAGTGGTCACATCCTACAGTCAGCGTGTGCTCTTATACCATCTTGTAGCGACCACGATCCCAATGGAACGAAGTCTATGTGCATCAGTGTCATCCTTGGATCTGTAATGCTAACACGCACAATACTCAAGGAATTATAACAGAGTTCAATCACACACTTATTACATCGAGTCCTCATAAAGAGTATGATTACACAAAATATCATGGCTGAAGGCCATCTAAACTAAATAACTGCAGAAGCTTCAAAGGTAAATGAGTCCATCAACTCCAACGGCATAGCTCAGTGTATGATAATGACCTATCGCACCTTATTCGTTGTCTGAGTAATCTGCAACATGGGACGTTGCAGCCGTGTAGGTTAGCACATTGAATATGCTGGCAGAGTTACACTGTAAAGCAATGAATGCAAGACTATATCTACATGCAATATTTGGCTGGTGGAGGCTCTAAGTTTATGGTTTTCCATAAAGCTAGTTTTTCCCTACAACAAAGGAATAAGTTTATTTAACTACTCCCAAGTTGTTCCAAATATTTGAGAAGGTTCCCCCAAATCAAATCCCAATTCACAATATCATCATTAAACCCAATTCAATTAATTAAAGAGTCATGAGATCAACAATAATATCCAATTCCAGATACTCAAGATGTCTATAATTGGGGACACGGCTAACCATGATTAGTTTACACACTGCAGAGGTTGCACACTTTTGCCCACAAGACTCGACCGCATCCATGATCGAATGATCGAGACATAGTCTTTTTGAAGCATTAACTCTCTACTCCGGGCAGACCGGTACACCTACTTTCCCTCTACATCTGCTAGTCTGCCTCTTTGAGAGCTCATACAACTTACTCAATTATGCCACAGCCCATAATGGCTTGTGGCTGCACACGGAAGTTTCTAGACATGAAATATCATATGATCCCTTTGAGCCTAGGTGGCAAACCGGGGAAAAATCACACGGGTGCCCCGGGATTTCCCTTAATGGACAACACTGGTTTCCCCACGTGCCCCAACCAATCCACCCAGATGTGTATTAAAGTTGCCACCTTAATGTTATCCAAGATTAATAACTCTCAAAACTTCCATGTGAATCACTATCCAATCGCCGTCTACGAGCATGGCTAAGCAATAATAAAGCATAACGAATATTCCCGGGGTGATCAAAATGTATTAGGTTCCTACCTCAAGTACTGCAACCAAACCACATGTTCCCAATCCTACTCACGCAAATATTTGACGGCAATACTAATGCATAGTAAAAACTGGGTATAGAAAAGTATGATCAAAGTGTAACTTGCCTTGCTGACGATCTGCAAACTCTTAGACATTTGTATTAACAAGCTTCGCACTCCGGGTAATCTAGTGTAGACAAACAGTAGCATACATATGCAATCACTCAAACGAAACAACGAGAAAACGAGAAAAGATCCAAATCAAACACGAAACAAGCAAATGGCTAAACTAAACATAAAATAAAACCTCAAAACTTTATTAACGTGTGGATTAGATCTTAACAATAGGTACATGTGATTAGCTACGATTTTCAAAAAGAATCAACTCAAACGGAGTTACGAAACTCAAGATACAAACTAAACAAGATCGATTACTAATCTGAAGTAAACTCAAATTTTAAATTGTCAAAACTGTGTTCAAGTTGTTTTACTAGAAAGAAGAGATCGATACGAAGATTTAGGCGCTGGTTTTATCTAATTCGGACAAATGAGCAAAAAGTTACGCTAGTTTTAAGATCAGGGCTAAATCGCAATAAAACTATTCGCGGATAGGTCCCTAGCTGAAAATAAAAATAAAAATAAAAATCTACCGCGCGAACGTTCGTTAACAAGAACTAATCTAACGAAAACTGTTCATTGAAATGAATGAACGAGCGAACTTTTACTAAATAAACAAAAACGAAACTAAACCGATCTAAACCCTAAAAAAAACGTATAACCGGCGGTTCTTACCGGTTTACAAAAAAACTGGCGGCGGCGAGTTCGATTGGATCCGCGGTGCGGCGGCTCCGGCAACGACGTGCGGCGGTGCGGCGGCTCCAGCGACAGCGTGCGATGACAGTAGCAGCGCAGGGCGGCGGCGGCGGCGAGCTACGGCGGCATCGGCGCGGCTGCAGGCAGCGTTCGGCGGCGGGAGGCGAGGCTGCTGGGCCGGCGAGGAGAAACGGGAGGGCGGCGACGACTTATAAAGGAACCCCTCCGGGGCTCTCCGACTTGGAGAAGGGGTCACCGGGGGCGGGGCGGCTCCGGATTCCGGCGGAGTCCATTTCCTGCACGGCTGCGGAGGCGGTTGCGGCGGAGCGGGTGAGTTGGGCCGGTTGGGTTTCGGCCCAGTCAGTCCGGGAAGTTTTTTTTTTAAAAAATTACCGAAGAGAAAATCCCAAAATAAATACAAAAAAATTCTAAAATTCCAGAAACAATTTTCACCATCCAAACCTAATATTTAGGACAAGATGAACATTTTTCTTGACTAAAATGCAATTGTCAAAAATGTATTTTTTTTCTAATTCAAATAAAATAGCAAATAAAATAAAATTTGATTTTAAAATTATTTCTCCAATATTTCTCTTAGATTGAAGAAGTCATATTATTTTCTCTCATTTATTTTTATTTTTAGAAATAATTGGAGAGAAAATAATAGAATCAAATTGATCCTCTTTTCAAATTTGAAATAAATTCATATGAATTTTGTGAAACCTCCAACTCTCTCCTTGGGTCCTTGAGTTGCTTAAGATTTCTAGGATCACAACCAAAATGCAAAATAAAAATATGATATGCATATCATGATCTATGTGTAACATCCAAATTGAAAATTGGGATGTTACATTTTATCCATAATAATGCCTTTTCGAGTAATTCTAATGCCTTTTCTCTTATAATTTGCAAGGTACACACCAAGAGGGAAAATTCCGGCAGCTGGAAATCTGGACGTGAAAAAGCAATGTCACGCTACCTATTCTACACAACTCCAAACAAGATGAGCCTTCACGGAGAATTTTTATGGAATGTTGAAGGAATATTGGAGCAAATAACTACCAGAGGGGCCCACCAGGTGGCCACAACCCACCTGGCGCGCCAGGGAGCCCAGGCGCACCCTGGTGGGTTGTGCCCTCCTCGGCCCACCTCCGGTGCCCATCTTCTTGTATATAAGTCATTTTGACATAGAAAAAATAGGGGGAGGACATTCGGGACGAAGCTTCACCGTCTCGAGGCGGAACTTGGGCGGGAGCACTTTTGCCCTCCGGTGGAGTGATTCTGCCGGGGGAACTTCCCTCCCGGAGGGGGAAATCATCGTCATCATCATCACCAACAACTCTCCCATCTTGGGGAGGGCCATCTTCATCAACATCTTCACAACACCAACTCCCCTCAAACCCTAGATCATCTCTTGCGTTCAATCTTTGTATCAAAACTATAGATTGGTGCCCGTGGGTGACTAGTAGTGTTGATTACATCTTGTAGTTGATTACTATATGGTTTATTTGGTGGAAGATTATATGTTCAGATCCATTATGTTATTCAATACCCCTCTAATCTTGAGCATGTTTGTCATTTGTGAGTAGTTACTTTCGTTCTTGAGGTCGCGGGAGAAATCATGTTGCAAGTAATCATGTGAATTTGATATGTCTTCGATATTTTGATAGTATGTATGTTCTGATTCCCTTAGTGGTGTCAACTGAACGTCGACTACATGACACTTCACCGTATTTGGGCCTAAGGGAATGCATCGTGGAGTAGTAAATAGATGGTGGGTTGCAAGAGCGACGGAAACTTAAACCCCAGTTTATGCACTATTCCGTAAGGGACCGATTGGATCCTAGAGTTTAATGTTATGGTAGAATTTATTCTTGATGCATTTCTCGTAGTTGCGGATGCTTGCAGGAGGGTTAATCATAAGTAGGAGGTTTTTTCAAGTAAGAACATCACCTAAGCACCGGTCCACCCACATATCCAATCATCAAAGTAGCGAACACAATTCAAACCAACATGATGAAAGTAACTAGATGAAATTCCCGTGTACCCTCAAGAACGCTTTTCTTGTTATAAGAGACCATTTTGGCATGTCCTTTGTCTAAAAAGGATTGGACTACCTGATGACCCACAAGTATAGGGGATCTATCGTAGTCCTTTCGATAAGTAAGAGTGTCGAACCCAACAAGGAGCAGAAGGAAATGACAAGCGGTTTTCAGTAAGGTATTCTCTGCAAGCAATGAAATTGTAGGTAACAGATAGTTTTGTGATTGGATAATTCGTAACGGGTAACAAGCAATGAAAGTAAATAAGGTGCAGCAAGGTGGCCCAATCCTTTTTGTAGCACAGGACAAGCCTGGACAATTTCTTATTTAGAAACATTATCACCGAGCACTTTTTCAGCCCTCTCAGTCCATTGTCGTTTTCGACCGTCGAATCTGCTATTCTATGCGTTTCAGGCTGTTGGATGTGAGCGCAATCCCCTATGGGCTTTAGTTTGCAAACGGAGAGAGCTATACGGGCTGGGCCGCTGCTCCGAGAACAAAATTAGAGCTCTACTATTATTTGGGCATTTGGGCCTGACGCCCATGAGTAACAAAGCCCGTGAAAAATACAACTTTCCGGACCGAGCAAGGATCCTAGTAATGATAAAAGCGCTCCCTAGGACACATGGGAATTATCATTAAGCTAGTTTCATCACGCTCATATGATTCGCGTTCGGTACTTTGATAATTTGATATGTGGGTGGACCGGTGCTTGGGTACTGCCCTTACTTGTACAAGCATCCCACTTATGATTAACCCCTATTGCAAGCATCGGCAACTACAAAAGAAGTATTAAGGTAAACCTAACCATAGCATGTAACATATGGATCCAAATCAGCCCCTTACGAAGCAACACATAAACTAGGGTTTAAGCTTTTGTCACTCTAGCAACCCATCATCTATTTATTACTTCCCAATGCCTTCCTCTAGGCCCAAATAATAAGTGTCATGTAGTCGATGTTCACATAACACCACTAGAGGAGAGACAACATACATCTCATCAAAATATTGAACAAATACCAGATTCACATGACTACTAATAGCAAGACTTCACCCATGTCCTTAGGAACAAACGGAACTACTCACAAAGCATATTCATGCTCATAATCAGAGGAGTATTAATGTGCATAAAGGATCTGAACATATGATCTTGCACCAAGTAAACCAATTAGCATCAACTACAAGGAGTAATCAACACTATTAGCAACCCACAGGTACCAAATTGTGGTTTGGATACAAGAGATGAACTAGGGTTTGGAGAGGAGATGGTGCTGGTGAAGATGTGTATGGAGATTGACCCCCCTCCCGATGAGAGGATCGTTGGTGATGATAATGGTGATGATTTCCCCCTCCCGGAGGGTAGTTTCCCCAGCAGAACAACTCTGCCGGAGCCCTAGATTGGTTCCGCCAAGTTTCCGCCTCGTGGCGGCGGAGTTTCGTCTCGTGAGATTCCTTATGATTTTTTCCAGTGTAAAAGACCTCATATAGCAGAAGATGGGCACCTGAGGGCCACCAGGGGCTCAATAGACAGGGGGCGCGCCAAGTAGGGGGGCGCCCCCCACCCTCCTGGCCAGGGTGTGGGCCCCCTCAGGTACTTTCTTTGCTCATAAATTCTTATTAAATCCAAAAATGACTTTCGTGGAGTTGCGGGACTTTTGGAGCTGTGCAGAATAGGTTTCCAATATTTGCTCCTTTTTCCAGCCAGAATCCCAGCTGCCGGCATTCCCCCTCTTCATGGTAAAGCTTGTAAAATAAGAGAGAATAGCCATAAGTATTGTGACATAATGTGTAATAACAGCCCATAATGCAATAAATATTGACATAAAAGCATGATGCAAAATGGACGTATCAACTCCCCCAAGCTTAGACCTCGCTTGTCCTCAAGCGGAAGCTGAAATCGAAAAATATGTCCACATGTTTAGAGATAGAGGTGTCGATAAAAATAAAATACGGACATGAGGGCATCATGATCATTCTTATAACAACAATATATATAGATTTTGTCATATGATTTCTTATGCTCAAGTAACAATCTATTCACAATGTCAAATATGGAACATAAACTTCATTGGTAACTAACAACTATAATCTCAGTCATTGAAGCAATTGCACTTTATCATAACGTCAGAAAGAGTCAAGAATAGAGCTTTTCAGCAAGTCCACATACTCAACTATCATATAGTCTTCTACAATTGCTAACACTCACGCAATACTTATGGTTATGAACATGTCCAGCAATTGCTGGCTATTTCATTGATTCATAGCAGGGAGAACATGGTGAAGATAAAACATGGTGCGTGACGGTCATTGACCAAAGAGAAAATGTAAAGAAAATTAAAAAAAGAGGCCGCTCATAACCTATAATCTCACAGAGGATCCCCGAAGGGGCTCTCAATATAGCTTGCTCTCGCAAGTCTCCAAGTTCTAACGCACTTTTCAAAAGTCTCACAATGTCAGATGAAGATGCCACCTTGTTTTGGAACATGCATCTATTTCTCTCCTATCGGATCTCCCAGCATACTGCAAGAAGCATGGTTTTGACTCCTTTTCGTTCCCTTGGCACCGCCCCATTGATGATATCTCTGACGATTGGCACTAGTTCTTTTTGGTGTCACTCATCCGTTGGCGTGAAGGTGGAGCAGCCGCGCCATGACGCCACCTTTTGTCACACGCTCCAAGCCTTGGGACACTCCCAGATAATGTGCTTGCTTGTTTCAAGGTTTCTCTAGCAGAGTTGGAAGAAGTAGCCATTTGGCCAGCCCCTTCGCTTAAGTTTGTCATTGGACCAGACTCGGTTTTGCAGCAGCAGCCAGCAAAACATCTTTATGTTCCCTGGAGCCTAAGCTTTCCACATGATGCCTCCAAAAACTAAATTATGTCAACCCTGAAAGTGCATCTTGCAAGCTGAGCTTGCAGTGTATTCTCCTTTCGCCTCCATGTTCCACCGAATTTGGTCCCTTTCTGCTCCATTTAGTAGGATGTTTGCCCCTCGAATCCGTCGGTGCAACTGCAGGAAGTCAGGGAGTATCTGGTTGATATCACCGTGCTCAAGGTCGTTGATCCATGTTTCATTTTGTAGAGCTTCTGAAACTGTCCTATTTTTACGCCTGGAGTGTTTGAACAAGGCTGGGTAGCTTTGAGCAAGAGTTTCAGGGCCAAGCCATGTTGATTGCCAAAACGAGGTCGTTCTTCCGTCTCCAATGGTCACCGTTGTTGCTGCACCAAACAGGGCTCTGTCCACATCGTCGCATGGCGGTGGTGTGCCAACCCATGGTCTGTCGGGGTCTTTCCAAGCAATCCATAGCCAGCGTAGCCGGAGTGCTCGACTGAAACTTTGCAGGTTCAGGATTCCCAGCCCTCCATTCTCAGTTGGCGCACATACCGTTGGCCAATTTATCTTGCAGATGGCCCCTGTTGCTTCCTCCTCCTGTTTCCAGAGGAAACGCCTCCTACACTTATCGATTTCTTTGATCAGTTTTGCTGGAACCTGCAGCACTGAGAGGGCAAAGGTGGGCATAGCGCTGAGCACACTGCAGACCAGCACTCTTCTGCTGCTCAGGGGGAGAAGGCGACCTTTCCAACCTACTAACCAAGCTCTGATCCGATTAATGAGGAACTGCAGATGCACTAGTCGAAGCTTTGTCGTTGCTACCGGGAGCCCTAAATATCTAATGGGGAAAAGGGCGACGGAACCCCCAAAACTCCCAAGAATCTCAGAGAGATCAATGTGTTCACATCGAATCGGTGTTGCAGTTGATTTGGCCGGGTTGATATGCAAACCAGTGGCGTTTCCAAACTCAGTTAGGATCTCCATGATCGTTTTCACTTCATGTTGGTTCGGGTTTGCGAAGATTACTGCATCATCCGCATAAAGACTAACTCTAGGCTTGACTTCGCGGCCTGATAGAGGAGCGATCAGATCATGTTCCACCGCCGCTTTGAGTACTCTATGTAGCGGATCAATGGCTAGGATGAAAAGGAGTGGTGATAGGGGCTCGCCCTGCCGCAGCCCTTTTTGGTGCACTATCTTTGGCCCTGGGACGCCATTGAGCAGAAAATTCGACGATGATGTGGAGAGAAGTAGGGCAATCCAGTCTCGCCATCGTGCGCTAAAGCCTAACTGTTGTAGGAGCTCAAGCATATAATCCCAAGAGACATTGTCAAAAGCCTTGGAGATGTCTAATTTCAGTAATAGAGCCGGAGTTTTGTTTCATGAGGTGACTTGACACAGTTTTGCAGATATATGTAGCTATCATGTATGCACTTTGTCCTGAGGAACACTGTCTGTGTCGGGGAGATCATACTTTGGATCACCGTCGCAAGGCGGAGCGAGAGCACTTTGGAGATCAATTTTGCAACCGAGTGCACTAAACTAATCGGCCTGTAGTCGTTGATTGCAACGACGCCAACTTTCTTAGGAAGAAGAACTACAGCAGCTGAGTTTAGCATGTGGAAATTATCCCCGGCTAGATGGTAGAACTGATGAAACACCTCCATGCCATCCCTTTTCATGGTTGGCCAGCAACTTCTGAAGAAGACACCTGAGAAACCATCCGGGCCTGGTGATTTCTCCGCCGGTGATTCCTTGATTGCCTGCCACAGTTCCTGCTCGGTGAACGGATTGTCTAGGCCACCACCTTGAACTCTAGGCATGTCGATGTAGCTCCAGTCGATAGTGTGTGGTCGGTTCTGCCTAGTTCCTAGTGATGCACTGAAATGGCTATGGACGATTTCCTCTTTCTCATCATGGGTGGTGGCAATACCCCGCGATCCATGCAGCGAGTGGATGAAGTTTTTCCTGCGCCTGGCATTGATCTTGGCTTGAAAAAAGGTTGTTTGGGCGTCTCCTGCCCGCAGCCATGTTATCCTGGATGCTTGGCATTTTCGGGCTCTTTCCACTGCCGCCAACCCAAGAATACGCAGCTTCAGAAGTTTTCGAAGATGAAACTCACTCTGTGTTAGCGGTCGGCATTCTTGTGCTATGTCTAGTCGAAGAACCACTAGCGTGGTGAGCTGCAGCTGCATTTTTGCATCACTAAACGGCAATCTACTCCAAATCTTTAAGTCCCTAGCTACCCGATGCATCTTGATGTTCAGACGAGTGAATGCGCATGCCGCTGGGCTGGCCGCTGCCATGCTCGCTGCACCGTCTCGTGGAAATGCGGGAACCGTGGCCAGAAAGATTCAAAATGAAAATGCGGCGCCAGCTTTGGAGTAGAAACAGCAGCTAGAAGCAGCGAGCAGTGATCCGAGCATGAGGTGTATGCCGCGTGCACCATGAACCCTAGGAACATGACCTCCCACTCGATGGTGCAGAAAAACTTGTCTATGCTCACTAGGGTTGGATCCTGACGCTCGCTACTCCAAGTGAAACGCCTATTTTTACATTTGATCTCGCGCAGGCCACCAGCGTCAATTGCCGCCCTAAACATACCCATGATCCTCCTATTTATATTACTGTTGTTTTTGTCGCGATCCTCGTAAATGATGTTGAAATCACCATTTAGTAGCCATGGTTCTCCTCGAGGGGGCGCCTCTTACTAGCTCAGCCAAGAAACTATCCTTTCTAGCGCCCTCAGATGGCCTGTAAACTGTCGTCAACCAAAAACTAGCTCCTGAGGAGAGAACAGTGACCTTGGTCGTGATGGAGAACTCCCCGATCGCGTGGTATTGAATTCTAAGTGATGTTGAATCCTAGAAGATGGTGGCGCCTCCTCTTGTGCCGTTAGCAGGCAGAACAATGTAGTCGTCTAGTCTTGGGCCTCCTACTTCCCTGGCGATTACTGGTGTCCACTCTTCAAGCTTGGTTTCCTGGATGCAGGGAATGGCGAGGTAGTGTGTGTTTGCCGTGTCCTCCACTACGGATCGCCGGGCTGGATTGTTCAGGCCCCTGATGTTCCAACTCATGATCGGGCCGACTGTGCTACTCATCATGAAAATGTGTCATACACTGAGGACTGGCCCTGGGTGCAAGCCAGGATTGGACGACGACGATTACTTTTTCTGAAAATAACGACGAGTACACTTCCCTACCATCCGGGGGTTGCCGGAGGCCACCAATAGGCCCAAAACCCCGCCGGCAAACAGCTAGCAACCATGCCCAACTACTGTTACAACTCACAAGCCGTACGGCTAACAAACTACTTCCTAACTTCACCCAGCCCATGGTCGGTCCTCGTCGACTACGAAGAGAAACTAACATGGGGAGACCAGGCGGCCGGAGGCCTCTCCATCATCACCAAGCATGCCAGCTGCAGCCTTGAGAGCCTGGGCGTTTAGGCGGGTCAGCCTTGCGATCGCAGCAATGTCTTCATCTGTCAGGGGCTCGTCAAAGCGACGGATGAGTGCCTCGGCCGCTGCCGCTGTCATCTTCTCCTTTGGTCCCAGGATCCAAGGCCATGCACCAAGCGGAAGGTTGCGCGCTGCGCATGGGGCACTGATGATGGGTTGCTTGCCTGGCGCACGCTAGCTCGGAATGGGACGCTTGTCATTCTTGTCTTGGGAGGGGCTTGTCTCTTCCTGGTGGCTTGCCGATCACCGGAGTGGGCGGAGTAGTGAAGAACGGGAGCGTCGGTGGTCGTGGCTCCTCGCTTCCACCACCCCCGCCCAGCTGCAGCTCAGTCATCTGCCTGGTCACGGCCCCCAGCTCGAGCGCGTGCGAGGTCGTGGTGGTGGGGGTGTGGCGCACTAGGGACAACGCCGGCCCTAGGTCCAGCGATTCCCCACTGCCCCCGTCTTCGTCAGCGAAACTGAGGGGCTTGTTGAGCTTGGCCGCAATCACCTTGTCTAGCGCCAGAGCTAGAGCATCATGGCGCTTAGGTGGAGTCAGCTGCCATTTGGCCCCCTCGGAGAACTCGGCGACCGGGTCGTCCGCCGGTGCAGATGAGGAGGATGCTGCGTCTCAATGCAGCTTGCGTGGTGGGGTGAGCAGTGACCTGGGCATGGACTCCCCCCTTCCCTCCCCGATCGCTACAGCTTTTCCTTGATCGTCTCAGCTTCCTTAAGGGTCGACGGGCGGGCGCCTTCCTTGCTCTTGCTTCTGGAGCCACCAGCGGCACGCTCTCGAGGTGCCGGTGGGTGTGCACCGGCGTCGCGCGGATGCCCTTCAGTCGCACAGTGGCGGTGCCTCGATGTCGGGGTGCGGCTGCGTTGCCTGCTGTTGGCCTTGGGCACCTTGTTGTGATCACCCGCACGCCCTCTCCCTAGCAGCGTCTCCTTCCATGAGTGGCGGTGGTGGCCTTGATCATATCCGTCGTGCTCCCTGCGCGCCCCTCCCAGCGGCATCCCCTTGCAGCCAGAGGAGGAGACGCGCGGAGGCGGGCGCAGCGTGGGAGTCGTGGCCTGCACGGGCCGCCCATCCTCGATGCGCACGGTCCAGACCCCTTTGTCGGTGCGGGGATATGGGCGGTCATCGTCGTCATCATCGTCGGAGGGGAGGCCACTCTGCGGCGAGTGGGAGGAGCGCGGCGAGAGCGGCGTCCAGTCCTCCACCCGATCAACATGCAGCAGCAGGTCGTACTGCAGCAGCTCTGGGGGGGCAACCGCGCGGCTCGGTGGTGAGTAGCCGTGCATCTCATTCATGCGGCCCGCCCCCCTCGCATGCTTCCAGATCATCCACTTTGTCGGGATGAAGGAGAGATTACAGACCCAAACCCAGCACGCGAACAGCTTGGTGTCGGCGGGCGGTCACGCGTAGCAGGTTAGGCGGGATCTTCAGCTCCTTCCCCAGTGCCCGCCCGATGGACAGGGGGCTGGCGGCGTGCGCCTTGGTGCCCACCGTGGTGATGATGACGGCGTGTTGGTTCAGCAGGAACACTTGGTGCTTCATCACGGGGGTGGAGGTGATGACCTTGTGGCTATTGCGCGGGCGGCAGAAGTGGTTGACGGCCGGTGCCAGCTCCATGGCAGCGAGGGCTTGAGGGGAGGCACCGGCGGCTGGGATGTAGGGGAGCCGTGAGCAGGGGAGGTCGGGCACGCATGATCGCCGAGCCGCTCTCTAGCAGAGCCCCCTCCTCTCTTTCTGCGTGGATTTTGCAGGCATTCCTAGCCGTAGTGCCCCTGCCGCTTGCAGATGATGCAGCGCAGGGGATCTGTACAATCTACTCTACGATGGCGAGAGCTCAGGCAACAAAAACATAGACCTCTGAACCTGCTTCAAAAGGCCTCACGGTCGGAGGCGTGGCGATGGCGACGAGTGGAGGACAGCTGCTTCCGGATCAGGCCAAGCGCTGCTGGATCCGAGCGCGCGTGTCGGTTCTTGCGGGATTGATGGAGCGTCCATCCTTCTTCAATGGCACCGTCAATGCCTCCATCTGCCGGCCCAGCTTGGGGGGAAGGCACCACCACAATGGACTTTAGGCGGTTACCCCCAAGATGGAGCGGCGCGGGATTATCCGTCCGGGCAGACGCCACAGTAGAGCCGGATCCGCACGGGGAGGGCCCAGCCGATGCACGGATCCACGGCGACGGGGCAGCAGGCATCTCCGGCACCTGGGACGGACTGCTGGACGTAGCCCAGATCTCCACCTTCTCCGGGGTGCTCCAGGCCAGGCTGGTGGTCGGCAAGGCGGGGGCCCCTGCTTGGGAGCAGTGCGGCATGGCCAGGGGTGGGTCCTCCGGCCGCCTGAGGCAGGGGCAGGGGCGTATGGTGGCCGCCGCGGCCGGAGCGGCCCGCGGCGCAGAAGGTGGGGAGGGAGAGGAGCTCAGCTCAGCTCAGCCCGACAGAGGTTATGGAGTTATAATCGGACACTGACAAAGATAGGGGCTTATAATGTTGCCTCCCAACGTTTTACCTCAAGGGTAATGTCAACAATAATAGTTCATGCTAACGAACATCCAATTGGATATAAGTATCAGGATCTTTCCAACACGAGGTGCTTGCCAAAGGATAAAATGAAAAAGGGAAAGGTGAAGATCACCTTGACTCTTGCCTAAAGTAAAAGACATAAATTAAAAGATAGGCCCTTCGCAGAGGGAAGGAGAGGTTGTCATGCGCTTTTAGGGTTGGATACACAAAATCTTCATATGAAAGAACGTCACTTTATATTGCCACTTGTATATGGACCTTTATTATGCAGTCCGTCGCTTTTATTGCTTCCATAACAAGATCGTATAAAGCTTATTTTCTCCGCACTAATAAGGTCATGCATATTTAGAAGGCAATTTTTATTGCCTGCACCGATGACAACTTACTTGAAGGATCTTACTCAATCCATAGGTAGATATGGTGGACTCTCATGGCAAAACTGGGTTTAAGGATATTTGGAAGCACAAGTAGTATCTCTACTTGGTGCTAGGAATTTGGCTAGCATGAGGGGGAAAGGCAAGACCAACATGTTAGGAAGATCCATGACAATATACTTTAACTAGGATGTGAGAAAACATAAATCATTACGTTGTCTTCCTTGTACAACGTCAACTCTTTAGCATGTCATACTTTTATGAGTGCTCACAATCATAAAAGATGTCCAAGATAGTGTATTTATATGTGAAAACCTCTCTTTCCTTATTACTTCTAATTAATTGCAACGATGACCAAAACTATGCTTGTCAACTCTCAACAACTTTTAAGCCTCATACTTTCTATGGGTGAAGTCATCACTATCCACAAGATCAATATGAACTCTTTTATTCTTTTTATACTCTTTCTATTTTTCTCAAGATCATAGCAAGATAGCAAAGCCCTTTGACTCAACACTAATCTTTATTATAGATAACTCACGGACTCGATTACATAGAGATCACAAAGCAAAACTCAAAACTAATTCATATCAAAACTTCAATCTACTAGATCAAGATATTACTAAAGGAATCGAACTAAGTAAAATGGTAAAGATAGGAGTGTGGTGGTGATACGATACCGGGGCACCTCCCCAAGCTTGGCAGTTGCCAAGGGGAGTGCCCATGCCCATGTGATTATGTCTTCGGAGGTGGTGAAGTAGGAGTTGTCGATGATGTAGGCTTGTCATCCATCTTCCAAGGCATTGGTTCACCATCATAAAAGGATGATCGAGTCTTCGGGATCCTAAAATCTGCAGCCAAACTCATCCTTTTGAATATATATTCATACTCATAGTTTTGGTTTTGCAGGTCATAGATCTGCGCTTGGAGGTGCTCGATTTTATCTTGAAGCTTGAAGATGGTCTCCCCAATGATCTTGGCATCCAGCTTATGGTTGTTGGTAAACTCCGTGATCATCATCTGGTTGGTGTTGAGTCCATGCTCCACCATCCCTTGACACTTGAAAACTTGTTGCTCCATGGCCTCAAGCTTTGTCTCCACGCTTTCGGTATGCCTTGGTCCCTCCACATCACGGATGTGCAGCACCCCCTCACACATCTCAATGGTTTGAGGGTGTTGCACCACCTCCGCGGTATAGGAGTTGATAACCCTCTTTAAAAACTTGTCCTTGGGAGCGCTTCGAGATGTCATGGTGCTCTAGATCTGTCAGAAAAATAGCTCGAAACAAAGACAGAAGATTTTTGCGTGATACGGTGGTCAAAACTTTCAAGAGATTATATAATGAATTTTTACTGATCAAAATACGTAATGTGCAAGAAAACAGAGTCCAGGAGGCACACGAGGTGCCCACGACACAGGGGGCGCGCCCTCCACCCTCGTGGAGGCCTCGTGTCCCTCTCAGACTACTTCTTGCTTCCCAAAATTCTTAAATATTCCAAAACGGAGAAAAATTGCCATTAGAATTGTTTTGGAGTCGGTTTACTTACCGTACCACATACCTATTCTTTTTCGGAGTCTGAAACATTCTGGAAAGTGTCCCTTATGTATTCCTCCGGGGTTACAGTTTCAATAATATTAGTTTCAACATTAATAGGGTTACCTGAGATATAATGTTTGATTCTTTGACCATTCACCACCCTCGGACTTGTGCCTTTGAAGTTGTTGATTTTTATGGCACCGGAACAATAGACCTCCTCGATAACGTAAGGGCCTTCCCACTTAGAGAGAAGTTTTCCTACAAAAAGTCTTAAACGAGAGTTGAATAGTAACACATAATCACCTACGTTAAATTCTCGCTTTTGTATCCTTTTGTCATGCCATCTTTTAACTTTTTCTTTAAACCGCTTGGCATTCTCATATGCTTGGGTTCTCCATTCATCAAGTGAGCTAATGTCAAATAACCTCTTCTCACCAGCAAGTTTGAAGTCATAGTTGAGCTCTTTAATAGCCCAGTATGCTTTATGTTCAAGTTCAAGAGGTAAGTGACCTGCTTTTCCATAAACTATTTTATATGGAGACATACCCATAGGATTTTTATATGCAGTTCTATAGGCCCATAATGCACCATCAAGTTTCTTGGACCAATTCTTTCTGGATCTATTAACAGTCTTTTGCAAAATTAATTTGAGCTCTCTATTGCTCAACTCTACTTGACCACTAGACTGTGGGTGATAAGGAGATGCAATTCTATGATTAACATCATACTTAGCAAGCATTTTACGGAAAGCACCATGAATAAAATGTGAACCACCATTAGTCATGAGATATCTAGGGACTCCAAACCTCGGAAAAATAACTTCTTTAAGCATCTTAATAGAGGTGTTATGATCAGCACTACTAGTTGGAATAGCTTCTACCCACTTAGTAACGTAATCAACAACAACTAAAATATGTGTATATCCATTAGAGGTAGGAAATGGTCCCATATAATCAAAGCCCCAAACATCAAATGGTTCAATAACAAGAAAATAATTCATAGGCATTTCTTGACGTCTACTAATATTACCAATTCATTGACATTCATCGCAAGACAAGACAAACTTACGGGCATCTTTGAGAGAGTAATCCAATAAAAATAGGATTGCAATACCTTATGTGAAGTTCTATCTCCAGCGTGGTGTCCTCCATATGGTTCGGAGTGACACTTGCATAGGATCTGTTCCTGTTCATGCTCAGGTACACAACATCTAATAACACCATCTACTCCTTCTTTATAAAGGTGTGGGTCATCCCAGAAGTAATGTCTTAAATCATAAAAGAACTTTTTCTTTTGCTGGTATGTGAAACTAGGTGGTATAAATTTAGCAACAATGTAATTAGCATAATCAGCATACCATGGAGCAGTACAAGAAGCATTAATGACCACTAATTGTTCATCGGGAAAGCTATCATCAATAGGTAGTGGGTCATCAAGAACATTCTCTAGCCTAGACAAGTTGTCTGCAACGGGGTTCTCGCCTCCCTTCCTATCGATAATATGTAAATCAAATTCTTGCAGCAAGAGGACCCATTTGAAAAGTCTAGGTTTAGCATCTTTCTTTTCCATAAGATATTTAATAGCAGCATGATCAGTGTGAATAGTATCTTTAGAATCAACAATGTAAAGTCTGAACTTATCACAAGCAAATACAACTGCTAAGAATTCTTTTTCAGTAGTAGGATAATTTCTCTGGGCAGTATCAAGAGTCTTGCTAGCATATTGAATAACATTTAATTTCTAATCTACTCTCTGCCCTAGAACAGCACCTACAGCATAATCACTAGCATCACACATAATTTCAAAGGGTAAATTCCAATGAGGTGGTTGAATAATAGGTGCAGTGATCAATGCTTTCTTAAGTACTTCAAATGCTTCTACACAATCATCATCAAAGACAAACGGAACATCTTTTTGAAATAAATTAGTCAGAGGCCTAGAGATTTTAGAAAAGTCCTTAATGAACCTCCTATAAAAACCGGCATGACCAAGGAAACTTCTTATACCTTTAATGTCCTTGGGACATGGCATCTTTTCAATAGAATCAACTTTAGCTTTATCAACTTCAATACCTCTTCCAGAAATTTTATGCCCCAAGACAATGCCTTCATTAACCATAAAGTGACACTTTTCCCAATTCAGGACGAGACTAGTGTCTTCACATCTCTGCAAAACTCGATCAAGGTTGCTCAAGAAATCATCAAGAGAGGATCCATAAACGGAGAAGTCATCCATGAATACCTCACAAATCTTTTCACAAAAGTCATAGAATATAGCCATCATGCATCTTTGAAAGGTAGCAGGTGCATTGCATAAACCAAAAGGCATACGTCTATAAGCAAAAGTACCGAAAGGGCAAGTAAAAGTAGTTTTTGATTGATCTTCCGCTGACACAGGTATTTGAGAGAAACCAGAATAACCATCTAGAAAGCAGAAATGTGTATGTTTGGATAGTATTTCTAGCATTTGATCAATAAAAGGTAAAGGGTAATGATCTTTCTTAGTAGCTTTATTTAACTTACGGAAATCAATTACCATCCTATAACCTGTAATAATTCTTTGCGTAATCAATTCATCTTTATCATTAGGAACAACAGTAATACCTCCATTTTTAGGGACACAATGGACAGGGCTTAACCATTCACTATCGGCAATGGGATAAATTATACCTGCCTCAAGGAGCTTTAGTATCTCCTTTCTTACCACTTCTTTCATCTTAGGATTTAATCTTTGTTGAGGATCTCTGACTGGTTTGGCATCTTTCTCCACTTTAATTTTGTGTTGGCATAGAGTGGGATTGATGCCCTTAAGATCATCCAGAGTATATCCAATAGCAGCACGGTGCTTCTTCAGAGTTTTCAATAATCTTTCCTCTTCCTGCTCTGAAAGGTTAGCACTAATAATAACAGGATATATCTTCTTTTCATCAAGATAAGCATATTTAAGATTATCAGGTAATGGTTTAAGCTCAAACACGGGATCACCCTTGGGTGGAGGAGGATCCCCTAGGATTTCAACAGGTAAGTTGTGTTTCAAGATAGGAACCTGCTGCAGGAATACTTCATCTATTTCCCTTCTTTCATTCATAAACATATCATTTTCATGGTCTAGCAAATATTGTTCTAACAGATCAGTAGGAGGCACGGCAATAGAAGCAAGACCAATTATTTCATCTTTACTAGGTAATTCTTTATCATGGGGTTGTCTATGAAATTTAGCAAAATTAAACTCATGAGTCATATCATCCAAGCCAATCGTAACAACATCCTTTTTGCAATCAATCTTAGCATTAACAGTGTTGAAGAAGGGACTACCAAATATAATGGGACAAAAGTCATCTTGTGGGTAACCAAGAACAAGAAAATCAGCAGGGTATTTAACCTTCCCACACAAGACTTCAACATCTCTAACAATCCCAACTGGTGAAATAGTATCTCTATTGGCAAGCTTAATAGTAACATCAATACCTTCTATTTCAGCGGGTGCAATATCATGCATAATTTCTTGGTATAAGTAAATAGGTATTGCACTAGCACTAGCACCCATATCACACAAGCCATGATAACAATGATCTCCTATTTTAACAAAAATAACAGGCAAGCCTACAATAGATCTATGTATTTTAGAATCTGGTCTAGCAATATTAGCAGCTTCATCACATAAATAAATAACATGCCCATCTATATTATCATCCAAGAGATCTTTAACCATAGCAATACTAGGTTCAACTTTAACTTGCTCATGAGGTGTATAAGTTCTAGTATGACTCTTACGAACAACAGTTGAAGCTTTAGCATGATCCTTTATTCTAATAGGAAAAGGGGGTTTCTCAACATAAGTAGTAGGAACAATAGGATCATTATAAGTAATAGTCTTTTCTTCAATTGTAATAGGTGCAACTACTTTTACTTCAATGGGAGGATTATATTTAAACCACTTCTCCTTAGGGAGATCGACGTGAGCAGCAAAAGATTCACAGAAAGAAGCTACTATCTCAGAGTCAAGTCATATTTAGCGCTAAATCCACAAAAAGCATCGGTATCCATAAAAGATTATACACAATCAAACTTAGGTGTTGTACCTGACTCCTTACCATCGTCGAAACCCCAATCTTCAGAGTTGCGTTTAATTCTTTCCAATAAGTTCCACTTGAATTCAGTAGTCTTCAGCATACAAGAACCAGCACAGGAAGTATCGAGCATGGCACGATCATTGAGAGAAAGTCGAGCATAAAATTTTTGAATAATCATTTCTCTCGAGAGCTCATGATTGGGGCATGAATATAACATTGACTTAAGCTTCCTTCAAGCTTGAGTGATGCTTTATCCTTCGCGAGGCCAGAAATTATATATGTAATTACAATCACGGTGAACAAGATGCATAGGATAGAACTTCTGGTGAAATTCCAACTTCAATCGTTTATAGTTCCAAGATCTCGTATCATCACATAGCCTATACCATGTTAATGCATCTCCCTTCAAATATAAAGGGAAAACCTTCCTCTTAACAACGTCATCGGGAATACCTGCAAGCTTAAATAATTCACAAACTTCATCCACAAAGATAAGGTGTAAATCGGGATGCAATGTTCCATCTCCTGCAAAGGGATTAGCTAGCAGTTTCTCTATCATACCCGAAGGAATTTCAAAGTAAACATTTTTAGTAGGTTCAGTAGGTTGAGTACCAACTCTTTGCTCTACTAGTCGGGGTGAATATACCCCGAACAAGCCCCTCAAAGGATTAGTTTCCATAGTAACAAGTGACAGAAAATTTCAGCACACTATATAAATGTTTCCTTACCAAGTTCCACTCACCAAAGGTGCTTCACTCCCCGGCAACGGCGCCAGAAAAGAGTCTTGATGACCCACAAGTATAGGGGATCTATCATAGTCCTTCCGATAAGTAAGAGTGTCGAACCCAACGAGGAGCAGAAGGAAATGACAAGCGGTTTTCAGTAAGGTATTCTCTGCAAGCACTGAAATTGTAGGTAACAGATAGTTTTGTGATAGGATAATTCGTAACGGGTAACAAGCAATGAAAGTAAATAAGGTGCAGCAAGGTGGCCCAATACTTTTTGTAGCAAAGGACAAGCCTGGACAATTTCTTATAATGAGAAAAGCGCTCCCGAGGACACATGGGAATTATCGTCAAGCTAGTTTCATCACGCTCATATGATTCGCGTTCGGTACTTTGATAATTTGATATGTGGGTGGACCGGTGCTTGGGTACTGCCCTTACTTGGACAAGCATCCCACTTATGATTAATGTGACACTCTGGTTTTTGCCCTCTTTTCTTTGCCTAGTTTTCAGTTGAGTTGGTTTTGAATTTGGAGTTTTTGAATCATTCCATTTGGACTTAACCACTTGGGTACCCCTTAATTTTCACCCAAGTGCTCTCTCTCCTCCTCAAACCATCATTCCACCTCAGGATCATCTCAAAATATTGCTTGGAATATTTTTCTTAAATGAAAAATATTCATTTTGCCCTCCAAAACCCTAGTTAGCCCTTTTGAACTCCAAAGCAACCCTAATTTTTCTTGCTCCAAAAATCCTGAGAAAAATCCCAATTATTCTTTGGACCCTAGGGCACCTTTCTGAGTAGAAATATTCCATCACTCTTTGGGATATTTTGGCTACAGAAATAAATTCATTTCTGGACAGAAATGGTAGTTTCTACAGCAACTACCATTTTACTAGCTCCATTCTAGCTGGTTCTTCTTGTGCCTATTTACCTTAGTAAGTGTAAGTAAAACCCCAAAGCTCATCCCTTAACTCCCAGTGGTTTCACCACAGTAAGTCTTCGAAGTTACTGTCCAGAAACTTGCCAGCAGTACAAATCCATTTCTACTGCACCTAGATCCAAGCCAAACTGTGGTAACACTTCAATCTACTAAGACCTACACACCAGACATCATGGTTAGCGCTTAGGGTGGCCTAATGTCACGGTTCACATGGTGACCGCATTCGTCCGGGCGTGCTGGCATGCAAAACACACGCTCTATGTGCCGCCTAGCGCTCTGTTGAGTGCGTGCTCGCTACCCAGCCGGCCCAAGCATGCCACACCTCGCCACCATCCTCGTCTCTACCCCATTAACTCCCCTTTGGCGCTCGCCGATGCCGGAGCTCGCCGCAACGAGCACGGGCACGGTCCGGCCAACTACACAGTGTGTGGTGCACTGTGCTCGTCGGGTTCCCCCTCGCTCATGTGCTCGTCCGTGCCCGCAAATAGTTCATGCGTGACCTCCATCGTCTTCCCCCTCTCTCTCTGGTGCCGTTCGTCGCTGGGCGCCGGGGACAGTTGTCCTCCGACGGAGCCCAAACCCTCCTCGCCGCCCGCCTATAAATGCTGCCACCCCCAGCCTCTTGGAGCACCCGCAACTACTCCCACACCCTCCACAAACTCGTAGAAGCCGCAGCCCAGCCAGGTAGGTCGCGGGCTGCCGTCCCGAAGTTCGAGATCTCCGGCGATCCCCTTTGGATCGTCCCCATAGCTCCAGCTCCTCCCAGGCCAGGGCGACCCTGCCAGGGGCTCCACCACTCTACGGTGAGGCTGTTCCACCCCGCTGGAGCCCCTGGAGCCACCCCGAGCCACCGTTGTCTTCGTCTCCGGCAACCTCTGCCCTATGCCTCCACTGGAGCAGACGATTCCGACACCGCCCGGTCACCTCTATCCACGCTACGGGCACGGGCAGGTGTGCAAGCTTATTCTCCTTCGATTTCCCCCTCTCGTTTGACCCCAAGAACTCTCGTCGTCAGCGTGTGCTCTGGCGAAGCGCCGCCTCCCTCTGTTTCCCTCTCCCCTCCTTCTGGCCTGACTAGCGGGGCCCGCTAGTCAGCCACTCATTACGCACGCGAAGTGATATGAGTGGTGGCGCCCTGGGCGTTTACGCCTTCGACGTCACCCCCCCCCCCCCAGTTTATTTATTTCAAATTCATTTAAATCCAGGAAACTTCAAACAGCCACAACTTTTTATCTATAAGTCCAAATGCACTGATTATTTTTGCATTGTGTTCTTTGTCCAAAAATCTAACAGCACCCAAAAGATGGGATTTTTCCTTGCTGTTTAGATTTTCTGGTAATTTTCAGAAGTTTTCCTGATATTTTAATTTTGTGGTTTTACTTATTTTCAGAAGAGCGAGCTTGTCTTGAGGATCACCAGGAGATTTATGAACCTCATGAGCACTAAGGCAAGCCATAGCAACATTTTCATAGTGCCACTTCAATATTTGTGATTTTCCTGCTTGAACTTATGATTATTCATGCATTTAAATTATTTATATGGTAATTATATTCTGTGAGATACTTGTCATGTTAAAATGCTTGATTTACAGAAAGTTTGAAGTAAATTTTTTTAATGAGCTAAACTTAGTTATGAGTAATAAATAAAAGATATGGTCATGGAGGTTAATAATTAGTTTAATTATTATTCTTGCATGATGAAAAATGATGAGATTGCTAGAAATGATTCTGGTTTAAGTGAGGTTTGATCTTAACCAGAGAAGTATCCTGAGTTGATGATGGCTCCGTGGGAGCGTAGTTGATTTAGTTATGTTCATGGCTATGTGATGCATGTGTTAGTGATGCATGGCATGGCATTATGACACTGGTTATTTTCACTTTAAGTTGAACCTGATAAGTAACTCAACATGAATATGTTGTTGACCGGGTCATGGTGCCGCTGAAATGAGTTTTTCTCAGTGCAACCACATTTGCCGGTATGGGACGGCCTTAATGTGTTTCATTGTCGTGCCTTTGGTCGCTGACTCCATCTAGGGAAGGTTATGGGCGTGTTGTACCCTGGCCCGGTAAGCAGGCATAACCTTGTAAGCCCGTTGGTAAGTTAAGTTTTGGTACCGGGTCCCAGAGTGGATCGTGGCCACGACAGTGGTCGAGATGTCTGGAGGTAGACACGGGGCCACCCAGGACTAGCCCGATGGGGACTGAGTCGGAGTGGCCGGGAGAGTGTCATGATAATGAGATGGTTTCGTCGGAATGCCATTGGTCCACCCGAATGGGAGTGCGAGGCCATGGGTTCCGTAGTGTGGGTACAGTGTACTAACCTCTGCAGAGTGTATTAATCTATCGATAGCCGAGTCCACGGTTACGGACACGCACGAAAGTAGGGTACACCATGGGTCAACACTAAATAAATATGCACACTAAGTTTGCACTGAGGATGGTAGTGAGGCCATCGTGTTGAGTCGGGCCATGTATTGGTTGGGTTGTGATCGTCGTAAGGATCACAGGCCATGTATTGGTCGGGTTGTGATCGCCGTAAGGATCACAGGCCATGTATTGGTCGGATTGTGATCGCCATAAGGATCACGGGCCATGTATTGGTCGGGTTGTGATCGCCGTAAGGATCACGAGTTTGTTTTTGAGATCATCACGTTTGTGGTCTGGAAATGATCACGTTCGGTAAGCCAGTCCATGGGACGAGTACCAGTTGAGCATATTCACGGCACGTTGGATATATATATTGTTGCATTGTTGCTAAATGGTTAAATATCATGATGTTTTTTGTTGTTATGTTTATGGTTGTTGTGATCTTGCAAGTACATTCAATGTACTGACCTAGCATGTCATGCCAGATTTCAGGAAAGTCTCATTGGAAAGGAATGATGTTCGAGTCTAGATCGTGTCCACATTGGTGTCCCCATGCTATGGAGTTCCGCTACGACATTGTTCCGCTACCGCGTAGTTGTCATGATCGAGGCACCTTTATGTTCACTAAATAATGTACATATTGTTCAGCCGCACCGTGTGTGCCTCTTGGCCTCGCTATCTATTGTAATATAAACTATATTCTGCTAGCCTGAATAAAGCGGTTGTTTTTCTGTACCAAGTTGTTGTGTGTTGCCAGAAGATAAGGTCTCTGGGCTGGCAATGCAAGGTAAACCGGTCGCTCTGAGCCGGGGTGCCACAACGCTAGGTATCAGAGCCGTGCTGACTGTAGGCCACGCTAGACTATGCCGAGTTAACTCGACGTTAGATACGAGTTGTAGCTGAGTGCCGGTAACATTTGTAGTTGGTTGTTGCATTGCATACACTGATTTTATTTTTATGCTAACATGCTAATGGTTGTGAGTGTAGATGGCTGCGGTGCTATATCCGTGCCAGTTGCAGCTGATGACGTACACGTCGCCGCATCTCCTTCATAACATGTGGCATCGGCTGTACCCTCACGGTGAAGATCCAGTTTATCGTGTGTACCGTGAGCGCCTAGCTGAATCAGTGTATGAGTATCACGCCATGGTTACTCTACGCACCAGTTCCGACTCCAGCTCTTACACTCGTACCTCCCGAAGCGGCTACTCTTCTACCGCTTCTCAGGCTGTCCAGTTTGCTGCATTCGAGGTACTTGTTGAGCTCTGCTACAACGAGGTCCGGATGCAGAACCACCCAGGTTTTCATTACTATCCTTCTCTCCATGATAATGGTCGTGTTCGTTTCCCTGTCATTGATCCGGAGTCTGATAGTGTAGCTAGCCACCTTTCTCGCTACATCACTGCTAGCTATCTTCTGATCTACGAGCTGGCTCGTGAGCTGAGTCGTGCCCATACTGCTTTAGCCTCTGCTTTAGTCTCTGCAAGATCAGTCACTACTCCACCATCTGTAGGATTTACTCCCTATATTCCTGCCAGTTCTAGATCCCCTATTTCCCCGATTACTCCTCCGAGTAGCTCGGGCACCGCGACTGTGAGTCCACTTAGTGCTCCTGCTGAGTGGGTTTCACTCCTCGCCACTCCTGTAGCCCCGATGATTCACCCTCCACCTGCCCAGAGGGAGAGCCCTTGAGGCAGTGTCGTCGTGTCACTTTTAACCCGGAGATCGTAGTTAATCCCGTTAGTTCAGGATCCGAGTCCGCTTTAGGAGAGGACCCCGCCGCACCAGCAGAGCAGTAGAGCTTCCGAGTATTCACAGTCGTCAGGATGGAGTATGGGTGTAGTCGTATGAGTTATGCTGTTTCGTTTCATGTATGAGGGTAGTTGAACCTGGCATGTTGTTATCTTTCATGTATGAGTCTATGTATAATTATGTTGGACTTTATTTTATTCGTCGTATTTTCTTCGCCATTTCGGTTTTGCTCGGATTTTTGTTGCTGGCTTCTCCCCAGTTTATTTATTTTTTTTTGAATGCTTCTCATCTCGGTTGCGTTGACTTGGGAAAATCATATTAGGATGACGCGGGGAGGCTGCAGTAGCAACGTTCGCGAGGGTTCTCCTGTTCGAAGTTCTGCACGACAGGCAGGGCAATCACCCGAGCCGTACGTTCCACCACCGCCTCCACCTCCAAGCAAATTATGCGTATGTTCGAGGAAAGGCGAAATAATGATCTGATGGAAATATTCAAAAGTATTCAAGCTATGGTTGGGCAGAATGGAAATCAGCCCGGCCATCACTCCAAGTTATCTGATTTTCAAAGGACTAAGCCTCCCAGTTTAAGTCAGGCCACTGATCCCTTGGATGCAGATGATTGGCTGAGACCTATGGAAAAGAAGCTTGAGATTGCTCACACTAATGAAGGGGATAAGGTTCCATTTGAAACATATTATCTTGAAGGCACTGCTGCTATATGGTGGGAAAATGAAAAGGCCATGGGGACTGCTGATGAAGAAATTACCTGGTCAAGATTCAAGGAGCAATTCCGGAAATATCACATCCCTACGGGAATTATGAAGACTAAACAGCGTGAGTTTCTTGCGCTCCTCCAAGGAAGTCAGTCTGTGGGAGAATATTTGCAGAAATTCAATCACCTATCACGTTACTCTCAATATGACGTGGCCACTAAGGAAAGAAAGATGGACATGTTCCTTGGTGGATTAAACCCGCAACTCCGTTGTGCTCTCAGTATGTTCGATTTCCCACACTTCCAAACTCTGGTAAACAAGGCTTTTATTGCTGAAAGGGAACACAAGCTTGTATCAGACACTAAGCCCGTCACTAATGATCACAAGCGCAAGTTTGAGCCAAGAAAGGAAATGCAGCTAGTGCAGAAGGCTCGTACCTGGCAGCCGACTCGGGTAGCGTACAAGCCCACTTGGCAACAAAATGTTAACAAGGCCACCACCCAAGTCAAGAATGACGTGCTCAACCCAGTTATGGAGAATCGCCTGCGCAACAATTCTTGTTATAGTTGTGGACAAACCGGACATTATGCCAAACAGTGTCCCAAGAACAACCGGACCGATGCTACATTCAAGCCACAAGTCCATTACCTGGAGGCATGCCCAAATCAGCACGACATCACGGGATACGTTCATCACATTTTCGCCGACGAAGTCCAAGAGAATCCCGAATTCGTCATTGGTATGTTCTCTGTTAATAACATACATGTAGTAATTTTATTTGACTCTGGAGCTTCCCACTCTTTTATTTCTCGGAGTTTTGTTGCCCAAAACAAATTTCCTTGTTTGCTTTTGGGCAAGAATATGCTGGTACAAACCCCGGGATCTCTAATCAGAAGCAATCTAGTCTGATGCAATTTGGAAGTCAATATCAACGGAGTCCGTTTTCCAACCTATTTGATACTTACTAACTCTGATAAGTTGGATGTTATCTTGGGTATGAATTGGCTGACTCAGTACCAAGTGTGCATAAATTGTGCGACCCGAGAAGTCAACTTGACCAGCCAAGAGGGAAAAACTACAAAATTTATTGCTCGTAGGAGCATACCCTCCAAGGAGATGGTCTTCACAGCAATGGCTAAAATGGAATTAATTCCGGTGGTCAGCGAGTTTCCTGATGTATTCCTAGAAGAACTTCCAGGCATGCCACCTGATCGGGAGCTTGAGTTTGCAATAGATCGTGTGCCCGGAACCACACCAATACACAAGAAATATTATCGAATGTCGTCATCAGAATTAGTGGAGCTAAAGAAATAGCTTGATGAAATTCTCCAAAAAGGGTATACCCGCCCCAGTTCCTCACCATGGGGATCACCTGCTATTTTCGTAGACAAGAAAGATGGCAGCCTCCGCATGTGTGTGGATTACCGACAGTTGAATGATGTCACAATCAAAAACAAATACCCTCTACCAAGAATTGATGATTTGTTTGATTAGCTCAGTGGAGCCAAGGTGTTCTCCAAGATCGATTTACAGACTGGATATTATTAGCTCAAAATTAAAGAGGATATTCCCAAGACCGCATTCACCACTCGCTACGGTCTCTATGAATATACAGTCATGTCTTTTGGCCTCTCCAACGCCCCCGCCTTCTTCATGCACATGGTGAATAAAGTATTCATGGACTTCCTCAATAAATTTGTGGTCGTCTTCATTGATGATATACTCATTTACTCAAGAAGTGAAGAAGAGCATAAGGAACACCTCCGAGCAGTGTTACAACGACTCTGTGAGCATCAGTTATATGCCAAGTTAAGTAAATATGAGTTTTGGCTCAAGCAAGTTGGATTCCTCGGGCATGTGCTATCCGTTGAGGGTATAGCTGTGGACCCAAGCAAGGTAAAAGATGTGCTCGACTGGTTGCCACCTGCAACCGTATCTCAGATCCGGAGTTTTCTTGGATTAGCCGGATACTACCGCCATTTCATTAAAGGGTTCTCCAAGATTGCTAAACCCATGACAGAGCTTCTCAAAAAGGATAAGAAGTTTGAATGGACTAGGACTGTGAGAAAAGTTTCACTGAGTTAAAGAAACGCTTGACATCTGCACCGGTATTAACACTTCCAGATATCTACCGCAGCTTTGATGTGTACTGCGACGCTTCCAGGCAAGGACTGGGATGCGTACTTATGCAAGATGGCAAGGTAGTAGCTTATGCCTCATGGCAGCTACGACCTCACGAAGGGAATTACCCCACTCATGATTTGGAAATGGCCACGGTAGTTCATGCTTTAAAAATTTGGAGACACTACCTCATCGGAAAAAGGAGTCAAATTTTTACCGATCACAAAAGCCTCAAATATATATTTACTCAGCCGGATTTAAATCTCCATCAACGAAGATGGCTTGAGTTGGCAAGGATTATGACCTTGGAATAAATTACCATCCGGGTAAGGCCAACGTGGTTGCCGACGCACTCAGTCGAAAGCCCGTCAGTTTAAATGTCATGTTGGATTCTTAGCCTCCCAAACTTAAAGAAGAGATTGCTCAGCTCAATCTGGTCACAGTTGAGGTTGGCTTGCCAATATTCTGAAAGTTACCCCTACTCTTGAGGAAGAAATATGCAAAGCCCAGTTAGGCGGTGCCAATCTGCAGAAACGTGTAAAGCTTTCCGATTTCTCAAAGGATCAGTGCGGTACCCTCCGATTCAGGGGAAGGATTTGTGTGCCTAATCAAACAAATTTGAAGCAGAAGATCCTGTCAGAAGCCCACGAATCCTCGTATTCAATTCACCTTGGAGGTACAAAAATGTATGAAGACCTTCGACAAATATTCTGGTGGGATGGAATGAAGAAAGACATTGCTTATTTCGTGGCCTGTTGTGACATATGCAACAAGGTGAAGGCAGAACATCAGAAGCCAGCCGTACTTCTTCAACCGCTGCCCGTGTCACAATGGAAATGGGATGGTGCCTGTATGGACTTCATCACAGGACTACCTAAGACCCGACGGGGCGATAATGCGATCCGGGTCATAGTGGATACATTGACCAAGGTAGCCCACTTCCTCCCAATCAGAACCTCATACCGAGCTAATGAGCTTGCACAACTGTATGTATCCAGAATAGTCAGTCTGCATGGAGTTCCCTGAACCATCACTTCTGACCGATGTTCACTTTTCACTTCCGCTTTTTGGTCCCGTCTCCATCAAGCCCTAGGAACGGAATTCAAATACAGTACCGCTTATCATCCTCAGACGGATGGACAGACAGAACGGGTAAATCAAATACTCGAAGATATGCCCCGAGCATGTGCTTTGGCCCAAGGCCCAAAGTGGGAAGATTGCTTGCCGTATGCCGAGTTCTCGTATAACAATAGCTTCCAGACCAGTTTAAAGATGTCACCATATGAATCTGTGTATGGTTGTAAGTGCCGCACTCCATTAAATTGGTCTCAAACCGGAGACAGCCATATTTTCGGAACGGAACTCATGCTGGAAGCTGAAAAGCAAGTCAAGGAGATCCGAGACAGATTGCAATTGGCCAAATCGCGACGAAAAGTCATTACGATGCAAAACACCGACAGATCAGCTTTGAACCCGGAGAACATGTCTATCTTTGAGTCACACCTATGAAAGGTATCAAGAGGTTTCAAACCCTTGGAAAATTGGCACCCAGATTTATTGGTCCATTTCCCGGTATGACACGAGTGGGTGCTGTGGCATATCAGTTGGAGTTGCCCCCTGAATTGTCAGACGTGCACGACGTGTTCCACGTCTCACAACTGCGATGGTGCATATCACCGCCCGAGAAAAAGGCCGATTTGACAGAGATAGAGCTGGCAAAGGATTTAACCAATGAAGAGAGGCCGGTGAAAATCTTGGATCAAATGGAAAGAGTCACTTGCAGTAAAGCATGCAAATTTTACAAAGTCCAATGGAAGCATAATACCGAGTCAGAATCAACATGGGAATCAGAAGAATTTCTTAGGGCATGTTATCCGGAATGGTTTTCCCAAGCAACTGAATCTCGAGGACGAGATTCATTCTAAGCGGGGGAGGTTTGTGACAGTCTGGTTTTTGCCCTCTTTTCTTTGCCTGGTTTTCAATTGAGTTGGTTTTGAATTTGGAGGTTTTGAATCATTCCATTTGGAATTAACCACTTGGGTACCCCATGATTTTCACCCAAGTGCTCCCTCTCCTCCTCAAACCATCATTCCACCTCAGGATCATCTCAAAATATTGCTTGGAATATTTTTCTTAAATGAAAAATATTCATTTTGCCCTCCAAAACCCTAGTTAGCCCTTTTATACTCCAAAGCAACCCTAATTTTTCTTGCTCCAAAAATCCTGAGAAAAAACCCAATTATTCTTTGGACCCTAGGGCACCTTTCTGAGCAAAAATATTCCATCACTCTTTAGGATATTTTGGCTACAGAAAATAAATTCATTTCTGGACAGAAATAGTAGTTTCTATAGCAACTACCATTTTACTAGCTCCATTGTAGCTGGTTCTTCTTGTGCCTATTTACCTTAGTAAGTGTAAGTAAAACCCCAAAGCTCAGCCCTTAACTCCCAGTGGTTTGACCACAGTACGTCTTCAAAGTTACTGTCCAGAAACTTGCCAGCAGTACAAATCCATTTCTACTGCACCTGGATCCAAGCCAAACCGTGGTAACACTTCAATCTACTAAGAACTACACGCCAGACATCATGGTTAGCGCTTAGGGTGGCGTGATGTCACGGTTCACGCAGTGACCGCGTTCGTCTGGGCGTGCTGGCATGCAAAACACGCGCTCTGCGTGCCGCCTAGCACTCTGTTGAGCGCGTGCTCGCTGCCCAGCCGGCCCAAGCATGCCACACCTTGCCACCATCCTCGTCTCCACCCCCTTAACTCCCCTCTGGCGCTCGCCGACGCCGGAGCTCGCCGCAGCGAGCACAGGCACGGTCCAGCCAATGACACAGTGCACGGCGCACTGTGCTCGTCGCGTTCCGCCTCGCTCATGTGCTCGTCCGCACCCACAAATAGTTCCTGCGTGACCTCCTTCGTCTTCCCCCTCTCTCTCTGGTGTCGTTCATCACCGGGCGTCAGGGACAGGTGTCCTCCAGCGGAGCCCAAACCCTTCTCGCCGCCCGCCTATAAATGCCGCCACCCCCGGCCTCTTGGACCACCCGCAACTACTCCCACACCCTCCACAAACTCGTAGAAGTCGCAGCCCGGCCGGGCAGGCCGCGGGCTGCCATCCCGAAGCTTGAGCTCACCGGCGATCCCCTTCGGATCATCCCTGCAGCTCCAGCCCCTCCCAGGACAGGTCGACCCTGCCAGGGCCTCCGCCACTCTTTGATGAGGTCGTTCCACCCCGCTGGAGCCCCTGGAGCCGCCCCGAGCCGCCGTCGTCTTTGTCTCCGGCAACCTCCGCCCTCTGCCTCCGCTGGAGAGGACGATTTCGACACCGTCCGGTCACCTCTAGCCACGCTACGGTTACGGGAAGGTGCGCAACCTTCTTCTCCTTCGATTTCCCCCTCTCGTTTGACCCCAAGAACCCTCGTCGCCGGCGTGTGCTCCGGCGAAGCACCGCCTCCCTCTGTTTCCCTCTCCCCTCCTTCTGGCCTGACTAGCGGGGCCTGCTAGTGAGCCACTCATTACGCGCGTGAAGCGGTATGAGTGGTGGCGCCCTGGGCGTTTACGCCTTCGACGTCCCCCCCCCCTCCCCCAAGTTTATTTATTTCAAATTCATTTAAATCCGGAAACTTCAAACAGCCACAACTTTTTATCTGCAAGTCCAAATGCACTGATTCTTTTTGCATTGTGTTCTTCGTCCAAAAATCTAACAACACCCAAAAGATGTAATTTTTCCTTGCTGTCTAGGTTTTTTGGTAATTTTCAGAATTTTCTTGATATTTTCTTTTTGTGGTTTTATTTATTTTCAGAAGAGCAAGCTTGTCTTGAGGATCACTAGGAGATTTGTGAACCTCATCAGCACTAAGGCAAGCCACAACAACATTTTCATAGTGCCACTTCAATATTTGTGATTTTCCTACTTGAACTTATGATTATTCATGCATTTAAATTATTTATATGATAATTATATTCTGCGAGATACTTGTCATGTTAAAATGCTTGATTTACAGAAAGTTTGAAGTAAATCTTGTTAATGAGCTAAACTTAGTTATGAGTAATAAATAAATGATATGGTCATGGAGGTTAATAATTAGTTTAATTATTATTCTTGCATGATGAAAAATGATGAGATTGCTAGAAATGATTCTGGTTTAAGTGAGGTTTGATCTTAACCAGAGAATTATCCTGAGTTGATGATGGCTCCGTGGGAGCGTGGTTGATTTAGTTATGTTCATGGTTATGTGGTGCATGTGTTAGTGATGCATGGCATGGCATTATGACACCGGTTATTTTCACTTTAAGTTGAACCGGATAAGTAACTCAACGTGAATATGTTGTTGACCGGGTCATGGTGCCGCTGAAACGAGTTTTTCCCAGTGCAACCACATTTGCCGGTATGGGACAGCCTTAATGTGTTTCATTGTCGTGCCTCTGGTCGGTGCCTCCATCTAGGGAAGGTTATGGGCCTGCTGTACCCTGGCCCGGTAAGCAGGCATAACCTTGTGAGACCGTTGTTAAGTTAAGTTTTGGTACCGGGTCCTAGAGTGGATCGTGGCCACGACGGTGGTCGAGGTGCCTGGAGGTAGACACGGGGCCACCCAGGACTAGCCCGATGGGGACTGAGTCGGAGTGGCCGGGAGAGTGTCATGACAATGAGATGGTTTCATCGGAATGCCGTTGGTCCACCCGAATGGGAGTGCGAGGCCATGGGTTCCGTAGTGTGGGTACAGTGTACTAACCTCTGCAGAGTGTATTAATCTATCGATAGCCGAGTCCACGGTTACAGACACGCTCGAAAGTAGGGTACACCATGGGTCAACACTAAATAAATATGCACACTAAGTTTGCACTAAGGATGGTACTGAGGCCATCGTGTTGAGTCGGGCCATGTATTGGTCGGCTTGTGGTCGCCGTAAGGATCACAGGCCATGTATTGGTCGGGTTGTGATCGTCGTAAGGATCACGGGCCATGTATTGGTCGGCTTGTGATCGCCGTAAGGATCATGGGCCATGTATTGGTCGGGTTGTGATCGCCGTAAGGATCACGAGTTTGTTTTCGAGATCATCACGTTTGTGGTCTGGAAATGATCACGTTCGGTAAGCCAGTCCATGGGACGAGTACCAGTTGAGCATATTCACGGCATGTTGGATATATATATTGTTGCATTGTTGCTAAATGGTTAAATATCATGATATTGTTTGTCATTATGTTTATGCTTGTTGTGAGCTTGCAAGTACATTCAAACTGGCATGTCATGCCAGATTTCAGGAAAGTCTCGTTGGAAAGGAATATTGTTCGAGTCTAGATCGTGTCCACATCGGTGTCCCCGTGCTATGGAGTTCCGCTACGACGTTGTTCCGCTGCCGCGTAGTTGTCATGATCGAGGCCCCTTTATGTTCACTAAATAATGTACATATTGTTCAGCCGCACCGTATGTGCCGCTTGGCCTCGCTATCTGTTGTAATATAAACTATGTTCCGCTAGCATGAATAAAGGGGTTGTTTTTCTGTACCAAGTTGTTGTGTGTTGCTAGAAGACAAGGTCTCTGGGCTGGCAATGCAAGGTAAACTGGTCGCTCCGCGCCGGGGTGCCACAACTAACCCCTATTGCAAGCATCTGCAACTACAAATGAAGTATTAAGGTAAACCTAACCATAGAATGAAACATATGGATCCAAATCAGCCCCTTACGAAGCAACGCATAAACTAGGGTTTAAGCTGCTGTCACTCTAGCAACCCATCATCTACTTATTACTTTCCAGTGCCTTCCTCTAGGCCCAAATAATGGTGAAGTGTCATGTAGTCGACGTTCACATAACACCACTAGAGGAGAGACAACATACATCTCATAAAAATATCGAACGAATACCAAATTCACATGACTACTAATAGCAGGACTTCACCCATGTCCTCAGGAACAAACGGAACTACTCACAAAGAATATTCATGTTCATAATCAGAGGAGTATTAATGTGCATAAAGGATCTGAACATATGATCTTCCACCAAGTAAACCAATTAGCATCAACTATAAGGAGTAATCAACACTACTAGCAACCCACAGGTACCAATTTGTGGTTTTGATACAAGATTGGATACAAGAGATGAACTAGGGTTTGGAGAGGAGATGGTGCTGGTGAAGATATTGATGAAGATTGACCCCCTCCCGATGAGAGGATCGTTGGTGATGATGATGGTGATGATTTCCCCCTCCCGGAGGGAAGTTTCCCCGGCAGAACAGCTCTGCCGGAGCCCTAGATTGGTTCCGACAAGGTTCCGCCTCGTGGCGGCGGAGTTTCGTCTCGTGAGCTTCCTTATGATTTTTTTTCTAGGGTAAAAGACCTCATATAGCAGAAGATGGGCACCGGAGGGCCACCAGGGGGCCCAGGAGACAGGGGGCGCCCCCCCCCCATCCTCCTAGCCAGGGTGTGCGCCCCCTTAGGTACTTTCTTTGCTCATAAATTCTTATTAAATCCAAAAATGACTTTCATGGAGTTGCGGCACTTTTGGAGCTGTGCAGAATAGGTTTCCAATATTTGCTCCTTTTCCAACCAGAATCCCACCTGCCGGCATTCCCCGTCTTCATGGTAAACCTTGTAAAATAAGAGAGAATAGCCATAAGTATTGTGACATAATGTGTAATAACAGCCCATAATGCAATAAATATTGATATAAAAGCATGATGCAAAATGGATGTATCACTACCTTGCTGCATACTTATTGTTACTATCGTTACTTGCTCGTTACAAATTATCTTGCTATCAAACTACTCGCTACTTACAGTTTCGGGACTTCCAGTCATCATATTACTGAAAACTTCTTGTCATTTCCTTCTACTCCTTGTTGAGTTCGACACTCTTACTTATCGAAAAAGAGATACAATTGATCCCCTATACTTGTGGGTCATCAATGGCTATCTCGTAGCTCTCAATCCATGCAGTCGACTCGCGGTCAGCCATGTAATTAGGAACCTTACAAGGGCCTTTGAAATCTTTGGGCGTACGCTCGTTGCGGAGAGTCGGTGATAGACACGGAATCCCAATGGTCCTAGTGTTCAGACTTGTACCGTAGGAAACTGGCCACATAGCCGTGGGTGGAACCTGACCCGCGCCTATGTTCGCTGCTTCTAACTCCCGCATAGCCCAAGCCATGTCAACAATCGCCTGTGCATCCAAGGTTGCAAGCCTGGGCGGCTCACGTTGTTTCTCGCGTTGCCAACGTGCGCTGCTAGAAACTACTGGTGACTCGGCATGCCAGCTTGTGCTGCGACTTGGGTGCGGGGTAGAGTGAAGTCGCTGCTGATTGTAGGAGTAGTTTGCCTGTTGGGCGACCGCAGTATTCAACATCTCAATGGCGTTCCAGGCCTCAATCTCAACTGGGGTATTCCCTATGACCGAAAGCAAAGATTGGTAGTCGCCACCAGCATGTTGTCAACGGGGTTGGAGAAGTGACATGTTGGTGTCAGATGCGGAGGTAACTGAATAGGCGATGAATGCGGGGCCAGCTTGGGCTAGCTCTTCTAAGCCGGCGGTGGCTGACCATCTTCGTTCGGTGGTGCGACCTGGGTTAACTGAATAAGCCGTTACGGAGCATGGTGGTGAACGGCGTCGTTACGCTAGGTCGGGTATGTGGCGGTGCAGAACGGCATTAGTGCGTCCAGCTCAGGTCCACGAGGCTGGGTTAAGGCGTGTGTATGTGTGCATGCGTGGTGGTGCGTGAGTTTAACTGGCATCCAAGTCCATCGTAGTAGTGCCAAGCTGTTAGCGTCGGGTCGTGGTGATCTGTTGTCAAGTGTCGCGTCATGCCCGTGATCACGTCTTGGGCATGCGGATCGCACCTGTGCATGCAGCAGGGCAGAGTGGGTTGCATCTTGGCGGAAGCGTGAGCGCTGCGTTTGCTACAAAGACTACAAAGCCGGCTGTAATCCCAGTTTGTCAGCAGAAAGACTACAAAGCCGGCTGTAATCCCAGTTTGTCAGTGGGGTGGTGAGTTCAGTTATAACAAAAATGTTGTTGGAGCGGCCGGGTGTACGTCGGTAGGAAAACTGAGTCCCCTATGCATTCACTACATTCGTCCAAGAGGTCTAGTCTAGGATAGACCCCAACATTAACTAGGGTATAACCGGTGCTCCAGGGGTATTCATTGTTGCCCCTGGAGTGGGCGTGTTTTCCGATGTGTTGAACAAATGTGTGGGCTCAAAATTGGATGGCAGATGGCTCATGTGCCTCCTTTGATGGACTACGTCAGAAGCATTTTGATGGAGACCCACCACTTCGATATAGATGAATCTTTAATAGGCGCCGTGTCGTCCATATCACTTTGCCTACTCCTGCCTTCTTTAACTTTTCGGAAAAATGAGAGGGCAGAGTGAAAGGATCGAGAAGAGGTGTGCAGAGGGGTGTGAATAGACTCTCAACCAAGAAAAGTAGCAATTTTTAAGTTCTTCAAGTTGAGACGGAGTTTAAGCACAAGTTTCAACATTCACAATACATATCAAGCAAGCATGCAAAGAGTATATGAGCAGTGAAAAGTAAAGCATGCAAATTTCTAGAAAGTAAAGGGATGGGATTGGAGTGTGCAAACGCAATTGAAGACACGAAGATTTTTGGCGTGGTTCCGATAGGTGGTGCTATCGTACATCCACATTGATGGAGACTTGAACCCATGAAGGGTAACGGCTGCGCGAGTCCACGGAGGGCTCCACCCACGAAGGGTCCACGAAGAAGCAACCTTGTCTATCCCACCATGGCCATCGCCCATGAAGGACTTGCCTCACTAGGGTAGATCTTCACGAAGTAGGCGATCTCCTTGCCCGTACAAACTCCTTGGTTCGACTCCACAATCTTGACAGAGGCTCCCAAGTGACACCTAACCAATCTAGGAGACACCACTCTCCAAAAGGTAATAGATTGTGTGTTGATGATGAACTCCTTGCTCTTGTGCTTCAAATGATAGTCTCCCCAACACTCATCTCTCTCTCATAGGATTGGATTTGGTGGAAAGATGATTTGAGTGGAAAGCAACTTCGGGAAGGCTAGAGATCCAGATTTCTGTGGTTGGAATGGAATATCTTGGTCTCAACACATGAGTAGGTGGTTCTTTCTCAGAAATGAATGTTAGAAGTGTAGGCACGTTCTGATGGCTTTCTCCATGAATGAAGAGAGGGTGGAGGGGTATATATAGCCTCCACACAAAATCTAAGCGTTACACACAATTTACCAAACTCAGTGGGACCGAATCAGAAAACTCAGTCAGACCGATTTAGTTCATAATATGATCGTTAGGCATTTTGGTGGGACCGCTCTGATCAACTCGGTAGGACCGATGTGCTAGGGTTAGGGTAGAACCTCATCTTGGTTTGACCGATTAAACAAACTCGGTTGGACCGATTTTGGTAATAAGCGAAATAGATAGTTGGTCAGCCAAACTCGGTGGGACCGATTGTATATCTCGGTGAGACCGAAATTATTGCAATAGGCAACAGGGAGTTTGCAAGCCCATCTCGGTGAGACCGAGATCCCATCGGTGAGATCGAATTTATTATGGTTTCTGGCAGTGGCTATGTCAAGTGAACTCGGTCGCGCCAGATAGATCAAATTGGCGGGGACGAGTTTGACTTTTGGTATGGGACATATGTGGATATGAGAAAGTGATTAAGGGCTTTGGAGCATATAACTATGCACTTTGAGCAAGCAAGCCATTAAGCAACACCTCATCCCCTTTTAATAGTATTGGCTTTCCTATGGACTCAATGTGATCCTAGATCACTGAAATAGAAATGTAGAGTCCTGAGCTTTGAGCTTGAGCCAATCCTTTGTCCTTAGCATCTTGAAGGGGTTCCACATCCTCTTGTCCATGCCACTCCAGTGTTGGACTTATCTGAAATATACTAGATGAAAATATTAGTCCAACAAGAGATATGTTGACATTAATTACCAAAATCACCTAGGGAGCACTTGTGCTTTCAGTCTCCCCCTTTTTGGTAATTGATGACAACATACATCAAAGCTTTAGATAAAGATATAGAGAAAGGCGGGTTAAGCTTTGGAAGGACATGTAACATGCATAGGCTCCCCCTACATGTATGCAATCATGTAAATATGGAACATAAGATCATGTGAGTGCATAATCATGACAGAGCAAGCAATGAGTTACATGTATCTTGGCTATATGCATCAGAGCAAATGGTGTGAGTATAGGAAATGTACCTTCATGCTCATGAGTCCTTGCAAACAATATGTACATCAGTAAGAGATTCTCATGCACATGAGTGTGATGCATATAGTTACCTTGTAGTCTTGAGCTAGCTTTGGAAGAGATGAACCTGAGTAAACAAGGTTAGACAACACAGAAACATCTACTAAAGAGAGCAAGAGCAACAAACCACAAGAGTACCAAGATTGGAATGACATGTAGAGAGTGAGTACTAGGTACTCTATCTGAGTGTAGACATGACCCAAAGGTTCTAATATTTCCTTCACTTAGATGTCTTGCTCCCAATGAATCTTATATGGAATACTGGGAGAAGATAAGGAAAAGAAAATTAGAGCAAGGAAAACACACAAACAACATGAACATGTATTTCCCCTCTAAAGACATGTGAATTATCTCCTTTTGAATACCAAGCATCTGGGGTCTCTCTTTGATGTGATTATTTAACTCCCTTTCCCCCTTTTGATATGATTCAGCTTTGATGTGAGATCTCTCTCCCTCTTTGACATCAATTTCCAAGAAGGAGTCTTCTGGAGTGTGAGTCAAAATAGGTTTGGTCCTTGAGTCACATAGCAAAGTAGCAGGCAAAAATAAGGTGCTGGTAGAGGATAAGAATGATCGAGTGGAGCTAGAACAAAATGTGCAGGATGCAAATGACAAAGTGTCTCCTCAGCATTTGAAATTGGTAACACCAAATTGTTGTCTTCGGTGGCACCGAGGTGATTCGGTTTGACCGAAAGAAACAAACCGATGTGTCCGAGTTCACTACAGAGATAAAGCACTTGTCACCTCAGCTCACTAAGCAAATAAGATCTCACAAGGATTTGCAGGGAGTTAACTAAAGAATTTGCAATGAATAGGATGCAGGGAAATGTAGAAAATAACAGAGAAAAGAAAAGAAATCTAGATGAAGTTTTTTTAAAGGGAACTAGCATGCATGCGATAAATGCAAGAACACGGAGAAACAACAAAGAACTTCATCTAGAATTGGTCGGCGACAAAGTCACCTATGTTAGAGTATATTGACTTGGGAGTCAAGTGAAGACACTTGATCATAGGTCATACTCATCGTTTCAGCTCAAAATGGGGTTGCCATTTTTCGTTTAAGCATTTTGATGTATTCTCATCTTGTTGGGCTGCTTTGACCCATGACTTGGGTTAAAGCTTCTCTAAGATGGAATGACATACCTTGGGTGGTGGTGCTGATCTTGATCATGTAGTTGAACTTGTGTGGAATGCTCAAGGTTGATGTAGTTCATTGGGAGCACCACTTGTAATTGAAGTTCTTCTACCTACATGAGTTAGTTTTGCAAGGAGAAATATGATACCAAAAGAAATTTGATATATATAAATTGTCAAAGGATATGTTTGAAGGGTTTCATGCTTTCTTGTCTTCAACCACCGTATTGTAGAGACTTGGTGATGTAGAAATTGCTCAAGATGTGAGTGAGTTGCAATATCATAGATTTAGATTCATCCAAGTACCTACAAGGGTTAGATAACATGCAAGGGTGCAAATATATCCAAGAGATATGATTATGATCATAAGAGAAACATCAAGGATTAGTCAAAGGCTCATGCCTTGCATGTATCCAAATGGAGTTCCTACTCCAAGTTTGAAACATCAATGATGTTCAATTCACCTCTCAACCGGCAAAATACTTTCTCATCAAGCGGTTTGGTGAATATATCCGCCAATTGCTTATCGGTACGAACATGCTTAAGGTCAATGTCTCCTTTAGCAACATGATCTCGAATGAAATGATGACAAACCTCAATATGCTTAGTTCGATAATGTTGCACGGGATTGTGAGCAATCTTAATAGCACTTTCATTGTCACAAAGCAATGGAACATGTTTCACATATACCCCATAATCTTTAAGAGGTTGGGTCATCCAAAGTAATTGAGCACAACATGAACCGGCGGCAATGTATTCCTCTTCGGCGGTGGATAAGGATACCGAGTTTTTTTTCTTGGAGGACCAAGACACAAGAGATCTACCAAGAAATTGACAAGTACCCGAAGTGGACTTTCTATTGACCTTGTCTTCGGCATAGTCTGAAGCTCAGTAGCCAACAAGATCAAAAGAAGACCTCTTTGGATACCAAATGCCAAAATTTGGTGTATGTATTAAGTATCTCACTATCCTTTTCACACCCTTAAGGTGTCATTCTTTAGGGGTCGCTTGATATCGTGCACACATGCACACACTTAACATAATATCAGGATGGAAGGCACATAGATATAACAATGAACCAATCATGGAGCGGTAAACTTTTTGATCAACGGGTTCACCATCTTTAGTCAAGTCAAGATGTCCACTAGTAGGCATGGGTGTACTCATACCTTTGCATTCTTGCATATTGAACTTCTTGAATAAGTCCTTGGTGTACTTTGTTTGAGAGACAAAGGTATCTTCTATAGTTTGCTTGATCTGCAAACCAAGAAAGAATTTGAGTTCACTCATCATGGACATCTCAAACTTCTCCGACATTAGCTTTCCCAACTTCTCACTAAAATGAGGGTTAGTCGAACCAAATATAATATCATCAACATAAATTTGGCACACAAATAATTCTCCATTAACCCATATAGTGAAGAGAGTAGAATCAATTTTTCCAATCTCAAAGCCTTTTTCAGTAAGGAACTTGGTCAAGCATTTATACCATGCTCTAGGAGCTTGTTTGAGACCATAAAGAGCTTTGTGAAGTTTGTACACATGATCGAGTTTCTTAGGATTAATAAAGCCGGGAGGTTGTTTAACATAAACTTCCTCCTCAATTTCACCATTTAGAAAAGCACTTTTAGTGTCCATTTGGTACAAGGTGATATAATGGTGATTAGCATAGGCAAGTAATATGCGAATGGACTCAAGTCTAGCAACGGGGGCATATGTCTCACCATAGTCTGTACCTTTGACTTGAGTGTAGCCTTGGGCGACGAGACGTGCTTTGTTGCGAATTACTTGTCCATCTTCATCTTGCTTGTTGCGAAACACCCATTTGGTACCGATGATGTTGTGGTTGTTGTCGGGCTTCTCGACCAATGTCCACACTTGGTTTATCTCAAAGTTGTGTAGCTCTTCATGCATGGCATTTATCCAATCCGGATCTTCCAATGCTTCTTCAACCTTCATGGGATCAATGCTAGAGATGAATGAATAATGTTCACAAAAATTACCCAAATGAGATTTAGAGCGAGTGATTCTCACGGTTTGGATATCATTGTAGATTTGCTCGATGGGATGGTCTCTGGTGAATCTTGCTCGAACTCGTGAGAGCTTTTGTTTTGGTCGGGGTGGAACATCTTCTTCATCATCTTGTTCTTCTTCTTGGCCTTCTTCATTGTTGACGTTGTCGTTCTCTTGTCGTGGTGAGGAAGGAGGTTGATGAGGTTCATCTTGGTGTACTTCCTCATTTTCTTCATCTTAGTGTGTCCCACTTGTGGATGCTTCCATATCAACTCTTGGTTCACCTTGTCGTGAAGTAGAAGCTTCCACTTGGACGGATGAGGTACTCTCCTTCACCTCCGTTGGACGGATCTTGCCAATAGACAAGTCTTGGATTGCTTCCGAAGGGTCTTTGTCTCCTACATCAATTGTAAATTGCTCTACTTGCGAGCCGTCAGATTCATCAAACTTCACATCTACCGTCTCTTCAACCTTTCGGCTGAATTTGTTGTAGACACGGTAAGTGTGAGAGTTTGAGCCATAACCAAGTAGGAAACCTTCATGAGATTTGGGAGCAAATTTAGAACGACGATGCTTATCAAGAATGTAGCACTTTGAGCCGAATACTCGAAAGTATCCAACTTAGGGTTTGTTACCGGTGAGGAGCTCGTATGCCGTCTTGCCGAGTAGCTTGTGAAGATATAAGTGATTTGTTGCATGACAAGCTGTCTCAACCGCTTCCACCCAAAGTGTTTTGGCGTCTTGTACTCACCAAGCATCGTTCTCGCCATTTAGATGAGCGTACGGTTCTTCCTCTCAACAACTCCATTTTGTTGAGGTGTGTACGTAGCCGAGAACTCATGTGAGATCCCTTCTTCGTCAAGAAAGGTGTCCACATTGGCGTTCTTGAACTCCGTTCTGTTGTCGCTGCAAACCTTCTTTATCTTCAATTCAAATTGGTTTTGGGCCTTCCTAGCGAAGTTTTTGAAGATCTTTTGAACCTGCGATTTATCATCAAGAAAGAACACCCACGTAAATCTTGAAAAATTATCAACTATAACTAGACCAAATGAGTTTCCACCGAGACTTTTGTAAGTGTTGGGACCGAAAAGATCCATGTGAAGTAGCTCGTGGTCATGATGTTCTTCACGGGGTGGCTTCCTCCAACCCGTTTTCCTTCTTGGCAAGCGCTGCAAAGTCTATCCCTATCAAATATGACACCAAGGATATGATCACCTTTAATAAGTTGTCAAGGTTTCGCATGCCCACATGACCTAACCTTCTATGCCACAACCAGCCTTTAGAGGATTTAGCAATTAAGCAAGTTCTAGGTTGAGCCTTTTTAGTGAAATCAACAATGTATATATCACCTCTATGTATGCCGGTAAAGACCATTTTATGATTATCTCTTCAAAACACTTGGCAATCTATTTTAGTAAATAGGACATTGAAACCGAAATCAGCAAGTCTAGATACCGAAAGTAAATTATAGATAAGAGATTCAACGAGCATGACATTTTGTTTGGAGCTATCATGTGAGATGGCCACCTTACCAAGGACAACCACCTTACCCTTTGAGTTATCACCAAAAGTGACATACTTTCGAGGGCCATCGTTTTCAGCAAGCTCATGAAACATATCTTTATCTTCGGTCATGTGATCGGTACATCCACTATCAAGGACCCATTCCTTTCCTCCAGCCATGTAGCCGCGAAGATTAGCCATAAGTCATTATCATCATCCTCATCATAGTATCCATGTTCAACATCATCTTGCAAATGATCAATTCCTAGAGAGAGTGATTCATTAGATATATGATTTTGACAATGTTCATATCTATGAATTCTAATAGCTTCGAAAATAATATTGCTAATGATTCCAACATCTCCTTTGGCACGCATAAGATTGGTAACCTCAAATAAACAATCTCCAAACTTAGGATCATTGGGATTCATCTTATTCAAAGCAATAGACGTGTGAAGAATCTCATCTAATTTTTTCAAGGAATAATCTGGAAATCGTTCCTCAAGGAATCTCCATATAGTGTAAGCACAATCAAGAGTTGGCAAGTGACCAATCAAATTTCTAGGCGATCCTCTAATGATAAGATTGATAGTTCTAAGATTGCGAATCATGTCAAGATCCTCATCGGGAGTGGGATTCAAAGGATCAACAAGGCGAGCACAAGGGTTGGTAATGTACTTGCTCAAATGATATTCATTGAAAATCTCAAGCATCTCATTTTTCCACTCATGAAAGTACTCTCCATCATGTATAGGCACTCTATGTCTAAGACTCCCCAACGTAGACTCATCCATCTTCCTCCAATGGTGATTAAACCAAAGCAATGGAGACCAAAGCTCTAATACCAATTGAAAGGATCGAGAAGAGGTGTCTAGAGGGGGGTGAATAGACTCTCAACCAAGAAAAATAGCAATTTTTAAGTTCTTCAAGTTGAGATGGAGTTTAAGAACAAGTTTCAACATTCACAATACATATCAAGCAAGCATGCAAAGAGTATATGAGCAGCAGAAAGTAAAGCATGCAAATTTCTAGAATGTAAAGGGATGGGATTGGAGTGTGCAAATGCAATTGAAGACACGTTGATTTTAGGCATGGTTCCGACAGGTGGTGCTATCGTACATCCATGTTGATGGAGACTTCAACTCACGAAGGGTAACGGCTGCGCGAGTCCACGAAAGGTCCACGAAGAAGCAACCTTGTCTATCCCACCATGACCATCACCCATGAAGGACTTGCCTCACTAGGGTAGATCTTCACGAAGTAGGCGATCTCCTTGCCCGTACAAACTCCTTGGTTCAACTCCACAATCTTGACGGAGGCTCCCAAGTGACACCTAACCAATCTAGGAGACACCGCTCTCCAAAAGATAATAGATGGTGTGTTGATGATGAACTCCTTGCTCTTGTGCTTCAAATGATAGTCTTCCCAACACTCAACTCTCTCTCATAGGATTGGATTTGGTGGAAAGATGATTTGAGTGGAAAGCAACTTGGGGAAGGCTAGAGATCAAGATTTATGTGGTTGGAATGGAATATATTGGTCTCAACACATGAGTAGGTGGGTCTTTCTCAGAAAATGAATGTTGGAAGTGTAGGCACGTCCTGATGGCTTTCTCCATGATTGAAGAGAGGGTGGAGGGGTATATATAGCCTCCACACAAAATCTAACAGTTACACACAATTTACCAAACTCAGTGGGACTGAATCAGAAAACTCGGTCAGACCTATTCAGTTCCTAATGTGACCGTTAGGCATTTCGGTGGGACCGGTCTAATCAACTCGGTAGGACCAATGTGCTAGGGTTAAGGGTAGAACCTCATCTCGGTTTGATCGATTACACAAATTCGTTTGGAACGATTTTGATAATAACCGAAATAGTGAGTTGGACAGGCAAACTCGGTGGGACCGATTGCATATCTCAGTGAGACCGAAATTATTGCAATAGGCAACATGGAGTTTGCAAGCCCATCTCGGTGAGACCGAGATCCCATCGGTGAGACCGAATTGATTAGGGTTTCCGGCAGTGGCTATGTCAAGTGAACTCGCTGGCGCTGGATAGATCAAATTGGTGGTATCGAGTTTGACTTTTGGTATGGGACATATGTGGATATGAGAAAGTGGTTGAGGGCTTTGGAGCATATCACTAATCACTTTGAGCAAGCAAGCCATTAAGCAACACCTCATCCCCTTTTAATAGTATTGGCTTTCCTATGGACTCAATGTGATCTTGGATCACTGATATAGAAAATGTAGAGTCCTGAGCTTTGAGCTTGAGCCAATCCTTTGTCCTTAGCATCTTGAAGGGGTTCCACATCCTCTTGTCCATGCCACTCCACTATTGGACTTATCTGGAATATACTAGATGAAAATATTAGTCCAACAAGAGATATGTTGACATTAATTACCAAAATCACCCAGGGAGCACTTGTGCTTTCACGGAGGAAACCACCTGCCGTAATGAGGCAGCCCGTCAAACTATGGCGGCCGCACTCGAGTACAGCTAGAACTAATACCACGGGTATTATCCAGGCCAGCAGGGGCCATAGATCATGTTAGGCCAAAAGCACATGCACATACAAGAGCAAATACTTGCACCCAACGAGGACAAGAGGGTTGTCAATTCCCTTGAACTCGTTACTTGCAAGGATCAAATCTGGTAGTGGTAGATATATAAATCGCAAAGTAAAATTAAAGTAAATAAATTGCAGCAAGGTAATTTAGGTTTTTATAATATGATTTAAATAGACCCGGGGCCATAGCTTTTACTAGAGGCTTCTCTCTCGGAACATAGCATGTGATGGGTAAACAAGTTACGGTTGGGGAATTAATAGAAAAGCGCACGTAGTTATGACATTATTCGAGGTAATGATCATGTATATAGGCATCATGTCCGTGACAGGTGGACCGACTCCTTCCTGCATCTACTAGTATTACTGCACCAATTGGCCGACTCCTGCCTGCATTTATGGTATTAAGTTCATGACAAAGAGAGTAATGCTTTAAGCAAGATGACATGATGTAGATAGAATAAAACCAAGCAATGTGATTAAACCCCGTTGTTTTACCCTTAATGGCAACAATACAAATATGTGCCTCGCTACCCCTACTATCACTTGATACGTCCCAAACTTATCTACTTTTCCAAACAATTTTGCTCTTGTTTTGGACTCTAATTTTCATAATTTGAATGGATCTAACCCGGACTGACGCTGTTCTCAACAGAATTGCCATGGAGTTCATTTTTGTGCAGAAATAAAACTTCTCGGATTGAGCTGAAAATTTACGGATAATATTTACAGAATATATGAAAAATATTGGCAAAGAGGACTATTGGAGGGGGGGCACCCAGGAGCCACAAGCTCAGGGAGTGCCCACCCCCAAGGCATACCCTATGAGCTTGTGGGCCCCTCAGGCCTCCATTTTCTCAAAGACCAACTCTATAAGTACCGTCTCGCGGAGAAAAAATCAGAGAGAAGGAAATCATGACGTTTTATGATACGGAGTCGCCACCACCTCTTGTTCTTCATCGGAGGGCTGATCTGGAGTCCATTCGGGGCTCCAGAGGGTGGAATTCGTCACCATCATCAACCCTTCTCCATAAAAAATTCCAAGATGCTCACCACCAGGAGTGAGTAATTCCTTCTTAGGCTTGTTGGTGGTGATGGAGTTGGATGAGATTTGTCATGTAATCAAGTCAATTTGTTAGGGCTTGATCCCTAGTATCCACTATGTTCTGAGATTGATGTTTCTGTGACTTTGCTATGCATAATGCTTGTCACTAGGGGCCGAGTGCCATGGTTTCATATCATAACCATCTATGTTTTCATGAATATATTTGAGTTTTGGATCATATCTTGCAAGTTGCACACCTATTACGTGTTATGATCCACATACCCTAGGTGACAATAATTGGGATTCTTTCTGGTGATTATCGTAATATGAGGAGTTCATGTATTCACTTAGTTCTATTGTTCCGGTTCTCTATTAAATGGAGGCCTTAATATCACTTAGATTTCCTTATGGACCCCGCTGCCATGGGAGGACAGGCCAAAATATGTCATGCAAGTTCTTATTATAAATGCGTATGACTATATACGGAATACATGCCTACATTACATTGATGATCTGGAGCTATTGTGTGTCGCTCTATGTTGTGACAATTACATGATTAATGTCATCCAACACAAATATCCATCGTTGATCCAATGCCTATGTTTTTCTCATATTGATCTTTGCTAAGTTACTATTGTTGTTGTTGTTGTTACAATCACTACAATTTGCTTCTATTACCATTCCTGTTACTATTCCTACTGTGCTACTAAACACTTTGATGTAGAAATATAATTTCCCAGGTGTGGTTGAATTGACAACTCAACTGCTAAGGCTCATAAATATTCTTTGGCTCTCCTTGTGTCGAATCGATAAATTTGGGTGAAATACTACCCTCGAAGACTTGTGATCCCCTAAACTTGTGGGTTATCATCATTGGGTGAGGACACCGCAAGATTAAACCCACTGCAAAGCACCTCTCCCGCTGAAGATAAATGAATCTAGTTGGCCAAACTAAACGGGTAGATAGGAGAGAAATACAAAGCTATAACAATCATGCATAATAAAGTTCAGAAAAGACTCAATTACTTTCAATGAATAATCTTATCATGAACCCACAATTCACTGGATCCCAACAAACACACCGCAAAGGAAGATTATATCAGATAGAACTCCATGGATATCATGGAGTACATTGTATTGAAGATCAAAGAGAGAGAAGAAGCCATCGAGCTACTAGCTATGAACCCGTGGGTGTGTAGTGAACTACTCACACATCATTGAAAGGACAACAAGGTTGATATAGAAGCCCTCCTTGATCAATTACCCCTCCGACAGAGTACCGGAAAAGGCCTCTAGATGGAATCACGGAAGAACAGAAGGTTGCGGTGGTGGAAAATTTGTTTCGGGTGGCTCTCGGGGGTTTCCCCCAATATTTGAGAATTTATAGAAGTGGAATTAGGTCGGACGGAGCCATGTGTGGCCCACAAGGTAACATGGTGCGCCTACCCTCGGGCGCTCCCTGTTGCCTTGTCATCTCCTCATTTTGCGTCTGGTCTCCTCCCGAAGCTTCTAGGGTCTCTTTTGACCAGAAAAATCGTCAAAAAGTTTTGTAGCATTTGGACTCCATTTGGTACATATTTTCTAGAAAACCAAAACAAGCAGAAAACATCAACTGGCAGTAGGCACTGGGTTAATAGGTTAGTCCCCAAAAATGATATAAAATTGTACAAAAAGTATCTAAGATTGGTAATATAATAGCATGAAGCAATCGAAAATTATATATACATTGGAGACGTGTCATTAGACACTATTAGTAATCTAAAGCATGGTGGGGGAAGGCTTTATTGACTTCTTGGCATGTCCTGAATAGAGTTCTAACAAGAATAAAGAGAAAACCCCTTATGAGGAGTGGGTTGGGAGAAAACCATCACTTTATTATTTGCGCACTTGGGGATGATTGGCAATGGTCAATATTCCTATTCCTAAGAAACGCAAACTCGGACCAAAGATAGTGGATTGTGTCTTTCCAGGTTATGCTCATTTTTAGTTGTTACATCTGAGGTGCCTGATATGCATGTTGATACTATAATGGAATCTCGTGATGCAACATTTTTTGAGAATATATTCTTTATGAAAGATATGAATAACATTGCTAGATTTTCTTCCGAGATCATTCCTGAATCTAGTACATCGAGTATTTCGAACAATCACCAGAGGAAGTCCTTGAGAAGGATAGCGATGAAGCTCCTTGAGGAGTAAGAGACAAAAGGTCACAAAATCCATTGGTGGTGATTTCATTTTATACCTTGTGGACGACACTCTCAAGTCTATTGCAGAGGCATATGCATCTCCGGGTGTAGATGATTGGAAAGAAGTTGTTCATAATGAGATGGACTCAATTCTTTCTAATGGAACTTGGTAGCTAACTGAATGACCCTATGGTTGCAACCTCTGGGTTGTAAGTGGGTGTCCAAAAAGAAGCTAGGGCCTGATGGTACTATTGATAAGTACAAGGCATGGCTTGTGGCCAAGGGCTACACTCAGAAAGAAGGCGAAGATTACTTTGATGCCTATTCACCTGTGCCTAGAATGACCACCATTCGGGTGCTACTTTCCCTGGCTGCCTCCTATGGTCTTATCATTCATCAAATTGATGTAAAGACAACTTTCCTAAATGGAGAGTTGGAAGAGAAAATCTATATGGATCAACCTGATGGGTTTGTGGTAAAGGGTGAAAAGAGAAAGGTGTGCAAGTTGTTAAATCTTTGCATGGTCTGAAACAGACACCTAAGCAATGGCATGAGAAGTTTGAAAGAGCTTTGACATGAAAGATCTGGGAGAAGCCAATGTGACTCTAAACATCAAACTTATTATGGATGAGAGTGGGATTACTTTAACGCAATCTCACTATGTTGAGAAGGTCTTGAGCCAGTTCGGCTTTATGGACATCAAGCCTTCTCCGACACCCTATGATCCCAGCATGACACTTAGAAAGAATAAGAAAGACACAAGAGATTAATTAAGATACTCTCAAATTCTAGGCTCACTCATGTACTTAGCTAGCGCAACAAGACCAGATATCTCTTTTGCTGCGAGCAAACTGAGTAGGTTCATGTCCAACCCAGCTGATGATAATTGGCATGCACTAGAAAGAGTCTTGCACTATCTAAGAGGTACTATGAGTTATGGAATTCACTATTCAGCGCATCATGATGTGCTATAAGGATATGGTAATTCAAACTGGATCTCGATGTTGATGTGCTCTACGCCATAAGTGGGTATGTATTTACTCAACGGGGTGGCGCAATGTCATGGAGGTCTTGTAAACAGACCATATTGACGAAGTCAATTATGGAAGCAAAACTTACTGCTTTAGACACAACTACTTTGAGGCATAATGGCTACATGAGCTCTTGATGGACTTGCCTATGGTTGAAAAATCATACTGGCTATTCTTTTGAATTGTGACAACCAAACAGTTATCACTAAAGTGAACAATTCTAAGGATAATGAGAAGCATCAAGACACGTGAGAGACATTTGAAATCGTCTGGAAGTTGAGAAACTCCGGAGTAATAACTGTTATGTACATTCAAACAAAAAAAACCTAGCAGATCCCTTTACAAAGGGACTATCATGAAATGTGATAGATATTGCATCGAGGGAGATGGGTATGAGACTCATAGATGTTACACCATAGTAGTAACCCGACGTTTGTAATGGGAGATCCCGTGAATTAGGACACGGGAAGAACAAGCTATTGGTTAACTGAGGAGAGTAATAAGGGACCATCTCTAGGTGAAGATGCAAAACACTCAGAGTTGTAAGGCTTAGAGCTATAAGGTAGGTTGGCAACATGCCTCAATGTGGTTCTATTGGCTATGATTAGGAAAGATGTTGTCCTATAGAGCAGTCTTGAAAGAACACACCTATATGAGCTCCGATTGTAAACGTCAGTCTATGAGACTTGGGTGATCTTTAGTAAGCTCATGAAGAGACCAGCGAGTACGACGTATATGCTTCAAACCGCGGGGTAGCCTACTGGCAGCCATGTATTGGTTAAGACTTTGAGTGGAACCTGTTCACACAAAACAAGCAATTCAAGGAGTAGTCCATTGTCAAGTTGTGGATGGATGTAACTTAAAGTTCTAGGCTGAAAGTTCAACTTAACGGTCTCTGTTGAAACACTGGTATATTAAACAAGTGGTGAGAAAAGGAAAATCTCTAGATGGGTGTTTGAGATGTGGTAGGGGTTGTTAGAAATAAATGGGCTAGGCCCATAACAATTTTTGAAATCTCTAATAGTGGCCCATTAATGAAATAGTAAGTGGTGGTTGTAAGTTTAGTCCCACCCTGGAAGTTGGACCTCTTTATATAGTGGACTCTCTACACCACACTAAGTGAGATGTGAATGAGGGGAAGAGAAGACCACACACGCGCTCACTCGCCTAGCCTGCCCTGGCCGGGTCCGCACGTACGTGCGACATTTGCATGAATGGTTTGCCGAAATCGGGCATGCTGCCTTGCAGGGGAAGTTTCCTTTTGTCGTTTTATTTTTTGGTGTCTTGATGGACAAGTTCATTGTTTCCTTGTCCGGTAAGGTTGACTTCGAAACCAAGTCGGTTTGAGATCGTGATCGAGACAGGATACCGCCCCTGGTCCTCCTATATATACTGCTTACCGGCCTCGGCCAAAAACACGCCAAAAAGACCTAGGGTTTTGCCTCATCTCGCAACTTGCATCACCACCGTAGTCTACTCTAACCCGAACGCCGGCGTGCGGGAGAGCAGGTCTCCGGAACCGTTCGTCCTGGTGATCCTACACCGGGAGAGGACGAATTAGGTTTTTGGGCAGCACTCTACGCGACTGCTCAACTTCGTCATCACGGGCCGTCTTTCATCGAAGTCGGGCGGTGCTACTCATCGCTGTCATCAACACCGTCGCTCCTGCAGCAACTAACGAACAATACGTCATGTCTCTTTCTGTAGTTGTTTCGAGTGCGATGTTGGTGTGCATGGTTTGCTGTTCATCTACTTTGTTAGATCGTTGCATGCTAGTCTCTGTTTTAGTCATGAATTATTTACTGGAATTAATTGAATTTGCCTAATATTCCAACCGAAGAACTATATAGCATATAACAACAGCAGTCACATCCCCTGCCAAAAAATGTCCTGGAGCTAAGTAACTGATAGCAGCGAATCCGTAATGGGCGACGCAGGAAACCAATCACAATCCACAAGTTCGACATTGGTGACCTGAATAAGCAACCGAGGCAAGCACGCGTATTCCACGTATTGCTTTGGGCGTAAGCTTGAAGCACACAGCACTACAAGCATAGACGATGCCTCGTTCCACTACCAAAGACCCGGGCCCCTTCCGTCTCCACGAACGCAACCCCGAGCCCCGACACATCAACTTGACAGCATATGTAATTGTGTATCGAAGCCAAATCGGAGAGTGCAGCCGGCAGTAGCAGTAGTAGTAGGATACTTTTGAGGCCAGCCAGTGCACAGCAGGAGTAGTAGCATGTCATTTCGTGCACCATCTCTCTTCCAGGCTTCCAGCCATCCTTCCAACTCAAAAGCGATCGATATTATTACCGGTGAATTTGGGTGCGATGTGCAAGGGGCAACAAAGCAATCAATGTTCAACGAACAAACAAACCGCTACTATTAGCATATAAACTTCCAAAATTTACTAGTATTACGTACAAGCATGACCAACTGAAGTTACTGACGAGTATACACCCGAAAGTAGCACGTCACGAAGGAAAACTTCACGAACCGACGTGAGGAAACAAACATTAATCGACAAGAAAGGCGGTAGGCCCGGATGCACGCTCGCGCCCACTACTTGGGCAGTACTACGACCTGTGTACAAGTGTATGGAGCCACAATCACGCGGTGGAGTGGATCAGCCGATGCTATCTACAACTTCTCCAAGCAACAGGTGACAAAAACAACAACGGCAATCAGTAGCGTAATAATGTACTCTTTCCATATATTAGCTACGAGGATTATGAGTCGCTACAGCTAAGCTTTACTACTAGATCAAGAACCAACTCATCACACCTTGCCAATCGAACAAATAAGAAACGATAAAAATAGAGGACGGGTGCGAATTAATTAAACAATTGTCTGGTGCCGGCAATGATGGCGCGACCTCACCAGATTAGCGCCAGGCGGAGGCGACGGCCACCACGCGCTGCTTCCATCCGAGCCGGAGCACGCCGTTCTCCGGTTTCACGACGAGGCCTGGCGGGGGAGCGCCGGCGCGCGCCATGACCTGGTCGGCAATGCCCGCGGCGAGCGCCACCGGCCGGAAACCGGCCATGCCGAACCGCGCGCGCCATTTGCCGAAGACCTCGCACCGCTCCAGCCGATCGGCACCCTCCCGGCCAACCGCGTTGGCCGACATGTTTGCCACCGCCTCCTCTGCCCGCGCCCTGTCCGCGCTATCCCGGCTGACCGTCGAGTCCAGTGCATCGAGAATGGCTCCGTAGTGCAAGTACGCGTCCGAGAAGCGCGTGGCCAGCGGGGCGGTGTTGGAGTTCAGCTCCTGCTCCACGAGTGTCACCACCTGCGGGCCGAGAGCGCGCACGCGGCGGAGAAGCTCGTCGCGGGGGTTCGCCGGCGAGACGCTCTCGTCAGGCACGTGCGAGAGCGCGAAGGCGAGGTTGACGGCCAGCGCCTCCCCGGGCTCGCACCCCAGCTTGGATGCCTCAATCTCGACTGCTCTGCAGCTGATCATTCTGAAGTGGTACTCTATGCCGGCGAGCTCCGCCAGCTTCTTGAGCCGCTCCCCGACGCCGGGCAGCGTCGCTGCTAGGGACTGCGTAAACGGTGAGGTGGGATCGGTTACAGCCGTCACCTGCAGGCATGTCCCCGGCACGCGCCGGTCGGCGAGGCGCTGGATGAGAGCCGCGTGCTGCGGGGCGTTGATGTCGAAGTCCACCAGATGTATGACGCGGTGGCCGGCGACGGCCTCAACGATGGCGATGTTAGCGGCGTCGAGGGCGAGGCGGAAGCAGGGCGTGATGTCGTGGAGGAGCTGGGACCCGGTATGGTGCTCGGCGCCGCAGAGGTCAGCGAGCTGCTGGGACGATGCCGAGGCAGTGGGCGCAATGCGCGAAGACAGGGCGGCCACCATCACGGCCACCAGCCGCTGTTCCGCGTCACCGCGCGGGTTAGCAGCACGCTTGAGAGTTGCCAGATTAGCGGCCGCCGTTTCAAGGTTGCCGTCGGCGATGGCAGCCGCTGCTTCGGAGAGTAATTGACGCGACGTGGTGGCCGAGATTGGCGGTGAGCAGGAAGCCGAGGAAGAAGCCGTGGAAGTGGACGAGTTCGATGGCGACCCCGTCATCGCCGCGCTGTAGTTGTTCTTATTGTTCGGAGTCGCCTCCGCGTAGAGTGGAGGAGACGAAGCGGCCGTGATTGAGTTGAGCCGCTGTATGGTCTCCTCCCACTCGGAGCTGGTGACCGTAGAACCGGTTCCGCTCATCGCCGGCTCAGCCTCGTCGTCGTCGCCGAGCAGTTGCTTCTCCAAGTCCTGCAGGATGGACAGCTCGCTCCCAACCGCCGAGGGAGCCGGCACCCTCGCCACCGCGAGAGCATGCGCCTGTGCCTGCGTCTGCGCGTGCGCCGAGGACGGCACTAACGGCGTCTGCCGATGCACATGGTGCTGAATCAGCGGCATGGCCGCCCTGGACGCGGTCGTGAGGGACGACAGCGTGGACGAAGGGGACGCGAGGCCACCGCCGAGGCTCGACCCGGAGAAGAAGGGCTGGGCCGGGACCCCGCCGAGCACCGCGGCGATGTCCGCCGACGTAAGCGGGGAGACGGCCGGCGACGTGGCGGCCGTGCGCTGCCTGACGGCGCGCAAGTAGAGCTCCTGCTGCATGGCGAACTGGCGCTGGTGCTGCCACCTCTCTAACTCGCCGAGGCTCCGCTTGAGAACCCCGCCAGCCGCGGCCGGGTCGGAGCGCTGCTGCGCCGGCATCTGCATCGGCGATCCGAGCCCGTAGATGTACCCCTGGCGCGGATCGCGCCACGGCCCGCCCGGCTCCATGCAGGCGAGGCGAAGCGGAACCCGGCCGGCAGCGGGAGGACGACGAGGAGGGAAGAGGAGGTAGACGGAGGTGCTCGCGGTAGGCAGGCAGGGGCAGAGGAATACTAGCTCCGAACGCAAATGCTATGGGTACAGCTACAGGCCCAGCTATAAACGGGTGCCATTCATTCCATTCAATTGCTTCCCCTAATAAAACGCCCTCCTCCCCCCTCCCCCGCTGTTATAAAGCGACCCCCGCCCCCGCCCCCGCCCCCACCCGTATACAGCATTACCTATACGGCGGGAACCCCGCTGACGCCGCGGGCCACGTCGCGGGTGGACGGGTTTGTTTACCTTGAACTTACCTGCGGGGGGCGTTACGGCGGGGCCCGCGCGGCCATTCTGCTAAAATAAATGCGCGGGGGAGCAGCGGTGTGGTGGTGAATGAATGGTGTGAAGCGATGGATACGCGCTGCGTCACGCAATCCCGCCTCGGGTGACGCCGTCTCCTCCAGACGACCAAGGGGGAGGGGGAGGGGGCCTGGCTCTGCCTTGCTGTGGCACGCTGCCGCCACCGACGCCTGCCGGTGGCCGCCACCGCCTGGTTTTCGCCCAATTTTTCCCGGAAACGGCCCGCGGTTTCGTGGAGCTCTACTACGGCACAGCACTCACCTGCGAGCCGCAGGCGCGTGAATTTTGAACTAGTACTGGCACTACAACAACAGGTGATGTTTGCGGGTGGGGCCGGGCATCGGAGGGCGGGAGATCCCTGTGCATGCACGCGCCGGGTCACCGCCAGTGGGACCCCGATTGCGATTTCTAGAAGTCGCAGTCCCTTTCCATTCGGCGAAAGGGAACGAACAGATGGCGGGATATCAATATTTTAGCAACAGATTGGTGTACTAGCGGTGCGAAACAATTTTTTTGTAATCCAGATTGGTGGCGGTAGGGCTGTGCACAGGAGGCCTCGCTTTCGCGGCTTAGGTAGACCCGGGCGACGTTGCGCGTCGCCGGGCCACACGAGCCGATCCTGGCCATCGCCAATTGGCTGGCGAACTACGTGACAGCTTAAATCAGGGAGTTCTTCTGAAAAGAAATCCGGCCGTGGAGGAAGAAACGAGGGAAGATGATCCATCCCGCGAAATGATCGAATCGTACGCGATTTTCTTCTCTTTTCCCCCTTTTCGATTGAAAGGGCGTGTGCACTCGAGGTTGCTTGTTTCGGGGTGCGTTTGGAGTTGGTTAGGAAACCGATCGAAATATCCACCCAACAACCCCGTACCCACCTCTTCGTGCCCAAACCCCCTGCCGCTTCTTGTTCCGTTGCCTTCTGTATGTTCATACCTTGCACTTTTCACGCTCCAGGATCCCGCTTTCGTGCTACCCACACACACGGCAACACCACGCTTATATCTAATCTAATCAGTTTCTATAACTACACGACTACACGTGGTGCATACTTATATGAGTACAACAGCTTGACAGATTATTTCGACATTTCGCCTGCTTTTACCTTGGAAACCCGAGAAAACAAAAGAGGTTTATAGGTGCCAGCCCATACGTGAGAATTGAGCCAGTTCCACATGAGTCCTTCCTACGAAACAGTTTGTCCCCAAAGTATTGTTTACACTTTAGAGCAGCAGTATCTGTGTTCACAACAAATATGCTAAAGTTCAAACATACGATACACCAGGGTTGACACGTGTGAGCCAGCGAATTCGAATGTTCGGTTCCAAATTGCTTGACCGGCACCGAGAAGAATCCAGCAAAAACATAGGACGCTGAAAAGTGGCCCCGGGAACGTGGGTCCATGCTTTATTCTACTATAGTTTCGTTCGAGCCAAGTGGAGCTGTCAACATCACCGCTACTATTCTGCAGCATCGACTACAGGTCCCACTGGTGCCCCACCTGGTTCACGTTCCGAAATCATGGCCATGTTGCATGTAGAAAATGCTAGGTACACGGCGCACCAAAACACTAACTGAAATGGCATCATACTGCATTTCTGGGCTTAACATAGTTTACTTATTCATACTAGAATCAATAGATAATCAGCTGATCAAGGCGACTAAGCGAGCCTTTGTTTGGCAAGCGATTTTCGAAGATGGTTAAATATGTAATCAGAGATTAAGACAGTAATATCAAAAAAAAAATCAGACTCTCTTAACTGTGTGCAAGATAACATAGTGCGTATCCATTTGCTTACATTTTGTTCATTTTGCTTACTCTCCATGCTCAAGGGTTTCAATCAGACAAGTACTAGTAGACAGAGCTATTTCGTTCATGTATCGTCCTTGTTGACAGTTGCCACCATAAATTAAACTCTGCCTACCGACTACCAACCGAACACTACACAGGATCTCATCGGTTCTTTTAAGCCAGCACAACAAGAACGGCAACTGTGGAGCAACAAGTGTCTTATGGCTCGGTCATGTAAAGTATACATGCATGAAAGGAGAATAGAGAGTGCGCTTCCCAACTCCAACGCGAATCATCTACTCATTTCATCTCATAATATAAAAGCGTTTGTTTTTTGAGAAGAAGGCCTTAAGGATAGCTTTGTTAACTTTAAATAACGCTTACATCATCCGCAAGTAAAACAGAAATAAAACCAGTGGGGGAGTCCAACCACAAAGACGGTAGATCATCTCGACCCTATTGAGTTGGCGTGTGAGCAACATATTTGATTCTCTGTTATAAAATTCAAAAAAGACCTTCCTAAAATCTGCACATAACTACCGACATTCATCCAGTATAGGGCCAGCCACCATAGAGTGACCTAGATTGTTCGCCATTGCCTCCACAACTATCATATTGTCTGCCCGAGCAACAATAGAATTCGCCCTAATCAAGCATGCAAGTTTAATCCCTCCAGTAATGCTCCCGCCTCCGCTGATTCAACGTCGCACACATGCTTAAGTTTTCTCGTGGAAGCCGCGATGAAGAAACATGCACCGTCTCGGATAACAGCACCACATGACCCAGAGTTGTCATCTTCCAAGAAAGAAGCGTATGTATTAAGAACCAACTGGCCAACCAAAGGATTCATCCATTTGTTGGTTCTTGGGCCTGCTGCCTTTTTAGTTGCCGCTCGAACAAAGTTTAGAGCAACAACACGTATGGCTTGAGGCGTCCGTTTAGGATTCTGTGCATCCTCACCCTTCTTTGTTTGTCGCTTGTGCCGCCATATATACCAGGAGGACACACAATCATCTCTGTTTTTTCAATCACATCGGAGTAAATATTTTGGTTTGATGAGTTGTACAGTAGGGAATCCAAGATCTCAACTCCCGATCTTCCTGGAAGTTTTGTTGTCCTTATCATTTCATGTAGCCCAAGGAGAGACCAGATCAGCACGGTCGGCTGCAACCAAATAGCGTGTGCGCCACATCATCCGCATGCAATTTGCATACTAGGCATTATGCCGATGTCGAGATATGACAATTTGCCAAAACACCAAAGCAAGGAATGTCATTGTGTAAGGCCCGCCAAATAAAAAAATCACTTTGCCTGGCACTTTCAGACCCCATAGCTTCTTCCAAATGAGATGGGAACCTGAAGCACTTGAATTGCCTTTTCTAGGAATTCTCGCTTAGCCCTCAACCCAGCGGTTCTCTCTTTACTTTCATTAATGGAGACTTGGATAGATTTAATAGACTCATTAATATCATGCTTGGGTGGCAACATTTTAATCTAAAGAGTATCCACGACATGAGCAATTCTATCCATGTTTCTAGCCATATCATCAACCTTTTGTAGTTTTTCTTCTACCATGGCATTAAAAGTCTTTTGAGAAATAATAATAATGTTATTCTCAAGATTAGTGGGTATCTTATTATTATTATTATTATTATTATTATTATTATTATTATTATTATTATTATTATTATTATTATTATTATTATTATTATTATGAATTACCATAGGAATTGCCATCATTAGTAAAGGAACTTCTGGGATATGGTCTAGAATTCAAATACCCTCTATAAGCATTGTTGTTGAAATTATTTCTAGACAAAATTCACATCAATAACATCATTATATTTCTCAATCAAAGTAGATAGTGGCACATCATTAGGACCATCTTGAGCATTTTTACTAGCAAACATTTTCATAAGAGCATCATTTTATCACTCAAAGTACTAATTTCTTCGACAAAGTTTAGCTTCTTACCAGTTGGAGCTCTTTCGGTGTGCCATTGAGAATAATTTATCATTATATTTTTAAGGAGTTATGTTGCTTCTCCCAATGTGATTTCCATAAAGCACTAGTAGCAAACAGGGCATACGTTCGGGCCAGATAAGCACATTAGTCCCGGTTCAGTCACGAACCGGGACTCATGGGGGCATTAGTCCCGGTTCGTGCCTCAAACCGGGACTAAAGGCATTAGTCCCGGTTCAAATGAGCCCTTTAGTCCCAGTTTGAAACACGAACTGGGACTAAAGGCATTAATCCCGGTTCAAATGCCGATTTTTCACGTGTAAAATTCTCATTGGCCGACAGAACCACGCATCAGCTCCGCGTTGGCACAGGTGTCACTCATCCAATGGTCGAGATGGGCCTATGATATGTTGACACATGGACGGGCCGAAAAGTGACCCATAAAGTTTAAATGAGCCGTCCCAACTAAAGGCCCACAAGATTTAGCGAACCATAATGGGCCGGCCCAGCTAAAGGCCCACAAGATTTTGCAGACCATAATGGGCCGGCCCAGCTAAAGGCCCAACATTCTAAGTTAAGGCCCGTACGGCTAGTGTCAAATTGGCCCATCAACGGCCCGTCCTAAACTTGTCATCATCGCGGCCCAGGTCACTTCTGCCCCGTTAACAGTCCGCTAAGTATTTGGGCCAAATTACGGCCTGGTGTATTTCTGGCTTGTTAAAGGTTCTGCTTCATTTGGGCCCATTTACAGGCCATTGAAACTTTCAGCCCATAAACGATCGTGAAGGATTTGGGTCATATTCGGCCATGTCTGACATTCGGCCTGTTAGAGGCCCACTATAGATTTGGTCCACTTTCAGCCTGTTGTGATTTTCGACCTGTTAACGTCGGACGAAATCCATGGGCCATATGTGGCCCAACGTCACATCGCGCCAATTAACAACCCATATAAAAATGACACTAATCAAGTCCGACGGAACTTCCGGCCTGTTAAAGGCCCATGTAGTAGGTCAGCGCATTTACGGCCCGTCCAAATTTCGGCCTATGAACGATCCGCATTGTAAATGGGCCACCATTTCGGCCTACTAAGACCAGTGCGTTATTTGGCCCAATCAGGGCCCAATCTCACTTTCTGCCTATTAAAGGCTCGTGTTTTTTATTGGCTCGAGATATTTACACCTGTAAACGGCCTATTATTACTGAGGGCCCAAATTATGTTTAGGCTTGTAAAGGCCCACTATGGGCACAGGCCTACCAGAAAAATATGAAAGCTTATGCTGATTTAGGCCCAGATATTTTTAGTGGGCTACATGCAAATTTCGGCCCATAATCATTTTAGCCCAATTGGAATGGGCCCGACGAATGTTGGCATGTTGGGCTCCTACGAAGCTTTCGACCGAATACATTACTAAGATAAACCTACACTATACAAAAATAGCATCGTAATTACTGCAGCCTTTGGCAGCATCATAAATGTTGTATCACAACAAAATAAATTCCAACCATACGACAAAAGGCCTGGTGGCATAAAGTTTACAGTCCTTGCAGATAAAAGCACCATTAGATGTATAGAAGCACAAATCATTTGACCTGAGTGCTAATGTTTCAGGCTGTAGAATCTGATGGAGCAGCACAATCTTCACCTTTTTCGCCATTGCTCTTGAACACTGAAGCGAATGTCTGATAGTCTGGTTTCAAAACCATTCATATCTTGACGACATTTCTCAACCACTATTCTTGTTTCCGAAATGACGTCCATTAGGGATTGGACTTGTGTGTGGAGCACAGATATATCACTCTGTCTAGCCGGAAGATTTTGTTCGGTAGGCGATTTGGACAAGGTTACCTTGACAACCAACCCAGAATTATGCAGGAAGGTGCTTTTCGCACTGTTAGTGGAGAGATACTGACGCACAGCAGCAAGAGGTGACATTGTGCATGTGGTAGCCTCGTCACCTTCAGGTGGTTGTGGTTGTTCAATCATTTGTTCTATAACTTGCTGAAAGTTTGAACTTGTAGATGGTGTACCAGATAAGTTACTAATGAGACAAACACAAATAAAGTAGGTTACACGTTTATACATAACTTATTTTGGTGAACTACTATAATACATTAGCATGTATTGTAGTGCCAACTACATAATAAAATCACATTCAGAACATATGTCCATGTAGCATGCCTATTGTATTGTCTATTTCCTCACATTCTTTGACATCTAAGGATAAAGAGACATGGTTTAAAGTAGGATGAACATAGTATGACATCATTCATATCATGGGCAAACAGATATAAAACAAATGTGCGCATGTGAACATAATAACTAGATTACAGATCAAGACCAAAAGAATATCCTTCATCTCTTTTAAACCATGTAAGGTGAAATGATACGTTAAGACAACTGTGTATAAAAGTGAATAGAGTAACTAACATTGGCTGCAAACAAGGCAGTTAAATGAGCACATCACACTACCAATCAGTTCAAAGGAAGGAGGAGTAAGGACTTACAACAGCGGCTTGAACTGGTGTGCTCATGCCCTTCATCTTGCCGGTGTGGCAATCCTTGAAGATTTGCACTGCATTCGGTTCAGGTTCTTTTTGGTCCGCACGAGCTTTCCTCTATATTTGGAACAAGTCAATATAGATACGATAATATGGCATAGAAAAAAGAAGGAAGTAGCAGGTATTTACAAGAGCCTCGCAATGTGCAATATAGCTACGAGATCCTGTTGTCTGTTTGAATTTCACTTTAGAACAGTTGGTCTTGTTCTTCAAACCGTTAGCCTAGAAGAAGATACACTTGTAAGGCACATACATAAATACAAGTTCAATATGTGGTCTGATCAAATACATATAGCCTACCCGTCGTGGAATAGTCACGGTAGATGTCCTAGAGAAAGGAGTTAGTCGTGGAGCCATCGCAACTAGGTTAGCATAAAGGGGTTAAACGGGACAAAGTACACAGGAGTTCATACTGGTTCGGCCCCTTCCGGTGAAGGTAAAGGCCTAATCCAGTTTGAGGTGGTATTGCTTATGTCTAGATTACCAGGGAGCGAATCCGCTTGACCTAGCTTTCGATCTATTGTTTCTTGCCTTGAACCACCGTCGGGTCGTCCCTTTATATACACAGGTTGACGCCCAGCGGCTCATAGAGTCCCGAACGGCTCATCAACAACGTGTACGGCTCGGTGACTATCTATACATGCCTTATAGTACAAGTCTTACTTATATAGCGGTTTACTTCTACGGGCCTTAAGTCGCCCTTGGGCCTCGGGCCCTTGCTTGTGAACCGCCATCTTCAATATCCTCATGGGCTTCATGTCATGAATCGCCATAGGTATAATCCGGCCCCTCCTGGGCGGCTCATACCTAATAGTTATATCCCCAACATTAGGCCCCAGATTGATTTGAACTTGTTCATGTCAATCTTCAACACTTAGGAAAAATCTTCCCTTGTTCACTTGTGCGAGAATTCATAACCCTCCATGATGTCACCCCCTGGAATTGCGGTAACCCGCCATGACATCACCTATCATTAATTTGCATAATATTTGATATATCCCAATGGATCTTTATCTTTAATAGGTGTCCCGAGAATCGAGGCGCCCGAGCAGCTGGATAAATATGTTTTGGCATCCTCGTTTTTTGCACCCACTTATTAGCCTTCTCCTTATAAATAGGGTCAAAACTGCCTCTTCTCATTCTCCCCTCTTTCCTTCGTCTTCCTCCTCTCGCGACTCTCCTTCCACTCGAGCTCCGCCGCCGCCACGAAGCACACCGTCCGCCTCGTCCTCGAACGCTGCATCAACCTGATTCGTACCAGAAAAACACCGGAGCTCCACCGCAATCTGAACTGCATCTGTAAGTACTCCTCCCTCCATGCTCCAGATCGCATTAGGGTTTCGACAGTTCTTCGTGTTCTTCATAGTTGTTCGTAGTTCATCTAGGCAGCCCTTTTTAGATCCAAGTATGTTTGTTAGGACGTGTGGAACTTGTTTCCTTTCCTTTTGCTGTCTCAAAGCTAGCTTCGCAGATGCATAGGTTTCACCCTTGTACCAGTTCTTCTGCTGTTGTAATGCTTTAGGTTTGATTTATTTTGTTTTTCTAAACTGCCATTGATCCAAATTTAGAATTGTAATCTGTGAAACCTGTTTGTCCGGGACTTAGTTAAATTTTCCTTCCTGATATATCAATCTGGCCAAGGCGGCTTTCATCATCGGTTGTAGTCAAATTCAATGCTCAATAGATTTCACTTTTGACAGACATCAAAACTGGTCATAGCGGCTTACGTAACCCGCTGTAATTAGTCATATACCATTAGGCCCCTTTTTAAGCCGCCATTCTGAATATATGTCGTGGTGCTTTTCCTCCGGCTTAAATTGAATAGGGAAACTCATTCTTTTTCTTTTTAGGCTTCTTTCTTCACAATGGCCCCAAAGACAGCCACCTTCTGTAACTGGGTTCCCTCCATTGTCATTGAAAATACACTCCAAGACTTTGTGACAACCGGCTATTTGGCAAAGAAGTCTGTCATGCATTACCGCGCTCCTAAGCCGGAAGAGGAGAAACCTGAGCCAAAGGAGGACGAAGTCATCGTCTTTACTGATCACATTAACCGAGGCTTCTCACCGCCTGGCCCTAAATTATTCTGGGACGTTCTGCACCTTTTCAATCTTCATCCTTAAGACATCAGACCCAATTCCATGTCAAACATATGCAATTTCCAAGTTTTCTGTGAGGTGTACCTTCAAGAGGAACCTAGTGTGGAGTTGCTCAGAGAATATTTTTATTTGAACCACCAGAATGAATACTCAAATGGACCCAGCCTGGAACTTGGTGGAATCTCAATTCAGCAAAGGAGAGATGTTATCTTCCCTTATGTCCGCCTGCCGAGTCACCCCAAGGACTGGAACCATACATGGTTCTACTGCTAGGATACTTCTTTGGCTGGCGATAACCGGCTGCTCGGCTTTTGCGCTCTGCGTCTTGACTCCAAACATCATCTCCCTGATAAGCGGACAGCCGCTGAACGCAAGAAGCTCGCCCCTACCATTGCTAAGGTCAAGGCTTTGTTGGAAAAATGCTTAATTGGCATTGACTTGGTTCGATGCTGAGTTTCATGGCGGGTCATTCCATTGAGTTGCCGCTCCGGCTTAATGTGCACTTACACTGGTAGCAAAAAGGATCCACTGCGCCACAGCTCTGAGGATTTGACGACACCATCAATGAAATGACAAAGTTCCTTCTGCATCAAAGCACGGTGGACTGCAACAAAGTGGGCCTAAGACATTTTTGCACATCTAACCTGGCACCAGAAGTAAGTCTTGAAATTACTTACTTTGCCTTCATCTTTAAATACTTTGTTTAACTCAACTTTGATGACCTTCACAGGCTGATGATGACTTTTGGAAGAAGGAATATGACCATGAAGCTGCCAAAGGGCCAGGAAGGTGAAGAAAGCCACCAAGAGAACCGCCAAGAAGAAAGGGAAGAATACTCCAAGTGCTTATGAGATGCTTGAACTGGACGACAACTCTGAGTCGGAGGTAGCCCTTGATTCCCTTGGTTCCTTTTTCAACCATCTTATTGATATTGATTATCATCAGGATGACACAGGGACTAGTCAAGCAATCGAAGAAGAGGTAACTATCATTTCCTTCGACTCTGAGCCCTTGCCAAGACGGAAAATTCGAAGAGTAACCCGGAAAGTAAGCTTTTCACACCCGTTAGCTCATCTGGATCCTCACTTTCTTTTGAAGCAACAGCAGCATGAGAGCCGGCGACAGACTCAGACTAGCAGGGATGAAGAATTATCCTCCGGCTTACCGAACACCCTAAGGAAGCATCAAAACAAGGTCACCCCCGATTTAAACTCTTTTTATCCTCTGGCGGGTCCCATCCACCAACCACTTAATTCTTTCGACTCAAATTATCAGGAAACGTCCCGTTCCTCTTCCGGCGACTCATCTCAATCTCATCTGGCGGCTTTCAAGACTGCTCCCGGGTAATAACAATTATTTATCATTTTCTCATTATGATCCTTTATACTTATACTGACCTCTCATGACTCGTGAAGTGGAAAGGATAAGCCTAGCAAGAAGGTAAAGGTGAATAAGCCGGTCGAAGACCCGAAAGTCAGTGAACCGGAGACACAAACTACAGCGCCTGAGGCCTCTATTCCTCAACCATCAGAGCCAGTTCTTGACGTTCCTCCAGAAATCCCCGACTCTTCTATTGATCAAGCCAGCAATGACCCTTTGAACCGTGAAACATCTAGTCCAATTAGGACAACGGACACACATGATGATGATGTGGTGATCACCAACACCGGCTTTAGAGAGCCGGGAAGGCCTACTGTCTTGTCCAAATACTCTGCCAAGGAGGAGCACATTGAACGACGTAAAGTAAGATTTGATGTTGCTGACTACTCCCAATTAAGCCTTGGTGAAGTATATTCTGGTTTTCTAAGTCAAGTACACAGTAGCCGTGAACTTGAAGTTGACATGGTGAAGCAGATGCACCAAAAATTTGAGGTATGAGCTCCTCCAGTCTTAAGTTATGCACATCCTACCAGCCCCCAAGTCTACTGTTTATGATGAATATGTTGTAGACTTAGATTAACCACAAGCATAAATAATACCGATTGTCAGACTTCTTCAGAATCCGGCTTAAAGTATCCGGTTTAAAGTAAATCTGTAATGTTTAACACTGAATCCGTAGCCCCCAAGGGTTGGTTTAACCAGCATGAATGAGCCGGTCCTTGATACTCTTGAAAGCAGTACTTACTTATGTAGTTCTCACGAGCCAGTTGTGGTCGTTTGTAGCACAAATGGGTCATTGTAAAGTTGTAACAAAACAAGCAATATGCATTAGTCCCCAAGTGCCAAGTACTCTTGCTCGCAAAGTGCTTGGGACTTATTCACATAAGCTGTTGCATGAGTAATTTTTTCGGCAGACATTAGCCCCCAAGTGCCAAGTGTTGTTGCTTGCAAGAGGCTTGGGACTTCATGTTTTTAGCTAAATCTGAATTATGATTTTCATCCGGTGTATTCATAGACCACCACTGCTCAACTTCAATCAGAGCTATCTGACTTGAAGACTCGTCTAGAGCTATAAGAAATTGAGACCCGGAAGGCGAACTCAAAGTTCGAATTTAGCGTGACTGAAGCAAAAAACTAAAGACGAGCTTTGAAGTTGAAAAAGTGCTTGGGCTGAAGAGAAGATTGCCTTGACACAGCGGGCTGAGAAGGCAGAGGTGGCTCTTGAAGAGGTGACCAATGAACTTTCCGTCTTAAAACGCGATGTGTCCTAGATGGTTTCGGCGATCTTTGGTAAGTCGCCTTATGATTGTCAAATTTGAATATCCTCCTTGATGCAATGAATCACCTTTAACTCAACCATACTTACTATGCAGGCCTGAGGAGCACCAATCTTAACCAGGAGATGCTTGTGAAGCTGAAGGCGGTTTACACACTTGTGGAACAGCTTTATACTAGGGCTCAACGCGCATTGGCCACCATTTCTCCATATAACCAAGCCCCCACTCTCTTGGTTGACGTGTTGAGGAAGCTTTCCATTCTGCCTGAGAGGTTTAGTGAAATGAAGCGATCATCTCCAAGAGTCAGAGCTGTGACGGCCTTAAGCCGTGCCAAGGCATGGTTACCGGAGCTAGACCCGGCCGATATATCTACCAGGTACCCAAGCTTGGAAGAGGACGGCACACCGTTTGATAAGAAAGACTTTGCCGCCTATGTGAAGGGCATACGTCCCCTGGCCAGTCTTATTGCTAATGAAACAGACTTGTCCAAATATCACCCGGCTTATGATTTGGAAAATCAGAAGATGTCGACGCCGTCTTAGATCTGATACCCCTAATACGTCTCCAACGTATCTATAATTTTTGATTGTTCCATGCTACTATATTATCTGTCTTGGATGTTTATGGGCTTTATTATACACTTTTATATTATTTTTGGGACTAACCTATTAACCGCAGGCCCAACCCATACTGCTATTTTTTAGCCTATTTCAGTGTTTCGAAGAAAAGAATCAAACGGAGTCCAAACGGAATGAAACCTTCAGGAGAGTTATTTTTGGAATGGAAGGAATCCAGGAGACTTGGAGTAGACGTCAGGGAAGCAACGAGGAAGCCACGAGGCAGGAAGGTGCGACCTAGCCCCCTAGGCGCGCCCACCACCCTCGTGGGCCCCTCGTGGCTCCCCTGACCGACTTCTTTCGCCTATATATCTCCATATACCCCGAAAACATCCAAGAGCACAATAGATCAGGAGTTCCGCCGCCGCAAGCCTCTGTAGCCACAAAAAACAAATCAGGACCCTATTCCGGCTCCCTGCCAGAGGGGGATCCCTCACCGGTGGCCATCTTCATCATCCCGGTGCTCTCCATGACGAGGAGGGAGTAGTTCACCCTCAGGGCTGAGGGTATGTACCAGTAGCTATGTGTTTGATCTCTCTCTCTCCCGTGTTCTTGAAATGGCACAATCTTGATGTATCGCGAGCTTTGCTATTATAGTTGGATCTTATGATGTTTCTCCCCTCTACTCTCTTGTAATGGATTGAGTTTTCCCTTTGAAGTTATCTTATCGGATTGAGTCTTTAAGGATTTGAGAACACTTGATGTATGTCTTGCATGTGCTTAGCTGTGGTGACAATGGGATATTCACGTGATCTACTTGATGTACGTTTTGGTGATCAACTTGCAGGTTCAGTGACCTTGTGAACTTATGCATAGGGGTTAGCACACGTTTTCGTCTTGACTCTTCGGTAGAATCTTTGGGGCACTCTTTGAAGTACTTTGTGTTGGTTGAATAGATGAATCTGAGATTGTGTGATGCATATCGTATAATCATGCCCAAGGATACTTGAGGTGACATTGGAGTATCTAGGTGACATTAGGGTTTTGGTTGATTTGTGTCTTAAGGTGTTATTCTAGTATGAACTCTATGATAGATTGAACGGAAAGAATAGCTTTGTGTTATTTTACTACGGGCTCTTGAATAGATCGATCAGAAATGATAACTTTGAGGTGGTTTCATACCCTACAATAATCTCTTCATTTGTTCTCTACTATTAGTGACTTTGTAGTGACTCTTTGTTGCATGTTGAGGGATAGTTATATGATCCAGTTATGTTATTATTGTTGAGAGAACTTGCACTAGTGAAAGTATGAACCCTAGCCCTTCTTTCAATGCACTGCAATACCGTTTACGCTCACTTTTATCATTAGTTACCTTTCTGTTTCTATATTTTCATATTACAAAAACCTATATCTACCATCTATATTGCACTTGTATCACCATCTCTTCGCCGAACTAGTGCACCTATACATTTTACCATTGTATTGGGTGTGTTGGGGACACAAGAGACTCTTTGTTATTTGGTTGCAGGATTGTTTGAGACAGGCCATCTTCATCCTACACCTCCCAAGGATTGATAAACCTTAGGTCATCCACTTGAGGGTATTTTGCTACCGTCCTACAAACCTCTACACTTGGAGGCCCAACAACGTCTACAAGAAGAAGGTTGTGTAGTAGACATCAAGCTCTTTTATGGCGCCGTTGCCGGGGAGGTGAGTACTTGAAGGTATATCTTTAGATCTTGCAATCAAATCTTTTAGTTTCTTGTTTTATTACTAGTTTAGTTTATAAAAGAAAACTATAAAAAAAGGAATTGAGTTTGTCTCATATGCTTCATATTTTAATATCTTTCTTGAGAATGATGGAAAGGAAAATTGTGCTCAAGTGCTAGAAGAAGAAGTCTATAAAATGTTTCGCACTAAATCTTTGAATGAGGAGCATGATTGCAATGTTGTTAGTATGAATTATTTGAATACCCATGATGCTAATGATATGCAAAGCCACAAGCTTGGGGATGCTATGTTTGATGAATATGATATTTTTTGTCCCCCAAGTTTTGATGAGCAAATTTATTATGATGAAAGCATGCCTCCTATTTATGATGATTATTGTGATGATACATATGCTATAAAGAATAATGATAACCATGAAACTTGTCATCATGATTTTAGTTTTCCATTGTATTATGCTTCACATGATATTTATTTTGTTGAGTTTGCTCCCACTACTATTGATGAGAATAAATTTGCTTATGTGGAGAGTAGTAAAATTTCTATGAAAGTAGATCATGAAAAGAATGCTTTAGGTGCTGGTTATATGGTTGAATTCATTCATGATGCTACTGAAAATTATTATGATAGAGGATCATATGCTTCTACATATTGCAATAATATCAAGTTTCCTCTCTATGTGGTGAAAATCTTGAACTTATGCTTGTCTTGCCTTCCTATGCTAGTTGATTAATGTTCCCATAAGTTGTTTGCTAACAAAATCCCTATGCATAGGAAGTGGGTTAGACTTAAATGTGCTAGTCATATTCTTCATAATGCTCTCTTTATGTTTCAATTCTTATCTTTTATGTGAGCATCATTGAAATCATCATGCCTAGCTAGGGACGTTAAACGATAGCGCTTGTTGGGGGGCAACCCAATGTTATTTTTGTTCCTTGATTTTTGTTCCTGTTTAGTAATAAATAATTATTATAGCTTCTTGTTATATGTGGTTTTATGTTTTAGTTAGTGTTTGTGCCAAGTAGAACCTTTGGGAAGACTTGGGTGAAGTCTATGCGATCTTGCTGTAAAAAACAGAAACTTTTGGGCTCACGAGATTAGCTGCCATTTTTTACTGGAGAGTTATTTTAGGTTGATTATTTTTTAGTATGATTAATATACAATTCCTCAGGTCCACCAATTTAGTTCATAATTTTTGGAGTTACATAAGTATTCGAATGATACATATTACTACAGACTGTTCTGTTTTTGACAGATTCTGTTTTCTATGTGTTGTTTGCTTATTTTGATGAATCTATGAGTAGTATCGGAGGGTATGAACCATATAGAAATTGGAATACAGTAGATATTACACTAATATGAATTTATAATGAGTTCACAACAGTACCTAAGTGGTGGTTTTATTTTCTTATACTAAAGGAGCTTACGATTTTGTGTTGAATTTTGTGTTGGGAAGCTTTCAAGTTTTGGGTAAAGATTCGATGGACTATGGAATAAGGAGTGGCAAGAGCCTAATATTTGGGATGACCAAGGCACCCCAAGGTAATATTCAAGGACAACCAAGAGCCTAAGCTTGGGGATGCCCCGGATGGCATCCCCTCTTTCGTCTTCGTTCATCGGTAACTTTACTTGGAGCTATATTTTTATTCACCACATGATATGTGTTTTGCTTGGAGTGTCTTGTATGATTTGAGTCTTTGTTTTTTTAGTTTACCACAATCATACTTTCTGTTATTTAGAATAATGTTTTGCATCTATATTTTCAATAAAAATGTCAAGGATAGCCTTTACCATGCTTATTTTGCATGTATACATGTTGCTGTTTCAAAACAGAAAGTTTACCGCTGTTGACAAAATTCCCTAGAAAATTCAGAGAATGATATAATATTGAAACTTTTTGCATATTGAGCTCTTATAAATATTATACAGTGTGGTAAATTGGCATAATTGTTAGAGTTAGGGAAGTATTGATACTCTTGCATTATTTACAGACTATACTGTTTTGGCAGATTGCTGTTATGTTTGCATTATTTGCATATGTTTGCTTGTTTAATGATTCTATTTGAGGATAGGAGTATTAAATGTGCAGAGACATTTAGTACGCAATGTTCAATAATAATTTTAGTGATTTGTTACATTAGAAAATGATAAAGTTTTTGCATTGGTTTATACTAACTTATCTCATGAGTTCTTGTTGAGTTTGGTGTGGATGAAGCTTTCATGATTTAGGAAACCGAGATATAAAAGGAATTAAGGAGACACAAAAGCTCAAGCTTGGGGATGCCCAAGGTGCCCCAATATAATATTTCAAGAAGTCTCAAGCATACAAGCTTGGGGATGCCCCGGTAGGCATCCCACCTTTCTTCTTCAACAATTAACGGTTAGTATCGGTTGAGTCTAAGTTTTTGCTTTTTCACATGAGTCGTGCTATCCTTGCAATGCCATTTTGTTTTGTTTTTCTTGCTGTTTGAACAAAATACTAAGATCTAAAATTCTTAAATGTTAAAGCGTCTTCACATAGTCGCACAATTATCATTATACTCTATGTGCTTCACTTATACCTTTTGGAGTAGTTTGTCATTTGCTCTAGTGCTTCACTTATACCTTTTTAGAGCACGGTGGTGGTTTTATTTTGTAGAAATTATTGATCTATCATGCTTCACTTATATTATTTTGTGAGTCTTTTAGAACAGCATGGTAATTTGCATTGGTTATAAAATTGGTCCTAATATTATGGGCATCCAAGTTGGGTATAATAAAAACTATCATATAAAGTGCATTGAATACTATGATAAAATTGATACTTGATAATTGTTTTGAGATATAAAGGTGGTAATGTTACAGTCATGTTAGTTGGGTAATTATGAAATTGAGAAATACTTGTGTTAAATTTGGCAAGTCCCGTAGCATGCACGTATGGTGAACATTGTGTGACAAATTTGAAGCATGGGGTGTTCTGTGATTGCCTTCTTTATGAGTGGAGGTCGGGATCGTGCGATGGTTAACTCCTACCAACCCTTCCCCTAGGAGCATGCGTAGTAGTACATTGCTTCGAGGGCTAATAAACTTTTGCAATAAGTATATGAGTTCTTTATGACTAATGTGAGTCCATGGATTATACGCACTCTTACCCTTCCGCAATTTGCTAGCCTCTACGGTACCGTGCATTGCCCTTTTTCACCTTGAGTGTTGGTGCAAACTTTGCCGGTGCATCCAAACCCCGTGATATGATACGCTCTATCACACATAAACCTCCTTATATCTTCCTCAAAACAGCCACCATACCTACCTATTATGGCATTTCCATAGCCATTCCGAGATATATTGCCATGCAACTTTCCACCGTTCCATTTATTATGACACGTTCCATCATTGTCATATTGCTTTTGCATGATCATGTAGTTGACATCGTATTTGTGGCAAGACCACCTTTATAATTCTTTCATACATGTCACTCTTGATTCATTGCATATCCCGGTACACCACCGGAGGCATTCATATATAGTCATATTTGTTCTAGTATCGAGTTGTAATCCATGAGTTGTAAATAAATAGAAGTGTGATGATCATCATTATTAGAGCATTGTCTCTTAAAAAAAGAAGAAAAAAGAAAGGCAAAAAAAATTAAAAAAAGGCCAAATAAAAAAAGGCCCCAAAAAAAGGGGGACAATGTTACTATCCTTTTCCACACTTGTGCTTCAAAGTAGCACCATGATCTTTATGATAGAGAGTCTCTTATTTTGTCACTTTCATATACTAAGTGGTATTTTTTCATTATAGAACTTGGCTTGTATATTCCAACAATGGGCTTCCTCAAAATGCCCTAGGTCTTCGTGAGCAAGCAAGTTGGATGCACACCCACTTAGTTTATTTTGTTGAGCTTTCATACATTTATAGCTCTAGTGCATCCGTTGCATGGCAATCCCCACTCCTCATGTTCACATCAATTGATGGTAATCTCCATAGCCCGTTGGTTAGCCTCGTCAATGTGAGACTTTCTCTTTTTTTGTCTTCTCCACACAACCTCCATCATCATATTCTATTCCACTCATAGTGCTATATCCATGGCTCACGCTCATGTATTGCGTGAGAGTTGAAAAAAGCTGAAGCGCGTTAAAAAGTATGAACCAATTGCTTGGCTGAAACTGGGGTTGTGCATGATGGGAGTATTTTGGGTGACGAAAATGAAACATAGCCTAACTATATGATTTTGTAGGGATAAACTTTCTTTAGCCATGTTATTTTGAGAAGACATGATTACTTGTTAGTATGCTTGAAGTATTCCTATTCTTATGTCAATATGAACTTTTATCTTGAATCATTTGGATCTGAACATTCATGCCACACTAAAGAAAATTACATTGAGAAATATGCTAGGTAGCATTCCACGTCAAAAATTCTGTTTTTATAATTTACCTACTCGAGGACGAGCAGGAATTAAGCTTGAGGATGCTTGATACGTCTCCAACGTATCTATAATTTTTGATTGTTCCATGCTATTATATTATCTATTTTGGATGTTTATGGACTTTATTATACACTTCTATATTATTGTTGTGACTAACCTATTAACCAGAGGCCCAACCCATATTGCTGTTTTTTGCCTATTTCAGTGTTTCAAATAAAAGGAATATCAAACAGAGTCGAAATGGAATGAAATCTTCGGGAGAGTTATTTTTGGAACGGAAGCAATCCAGGAGACTTGGAGTAGACGTCAGGGAAGCAAGAAAGGAAGCCACGAGGCAGGGAGGCGCGCCCTACCCCCCTAGGCGCGCCCCCACCCTCGTGGGCCCCTCATGGCTCCCCTGACCGACTTCTTTCACCTATATATCTCAATATAACCTGAAAACATCCAAGAGCACAATAGATCGGGAGTTCCGCCACCGCAAGCCTCTATAGCCACCAAAAACCAATCGGGACCCTGTTCCGGCACCCTGCCGGAGGGGAGATCCCTCACCAGTGGCCATCTTAATCATCCCGGCGCTCTTCATGATGAGGAGGGAGTAGTTCACCCTCGAGGGTGAGGGTATGTACCAGTAGCTATGTGTTTGATCTCTCTCTCTCTCTCTCTTGTGTTCTTATGATGTTTCTCCCCCTCTACTCTCTTGTAATGGATTGAGTTTTCCCTTTGAAGTTATCTTATCGGATTGAGTCTTTAAGGATTTGAGAACACTTTATGTATGTCTTGCATGTGCTTATCTATGGTGACAATGGGATATTCACGTGATCTACTCGATGTACGTTTTGGTGATCAACTTGCGGGTTCAGTGACCTTGTGAACTTATGCATAGGGGTTGGCACACATTTTTGTCTTGACTCTTCGGTAGAAACTTTGGGGCACTCTTTGAAGTGCTTTGTGTTGGTTCAATAGATGAATCTGAGATTGTGTGATGCATATCGTATAATCATGCCCAAAGATACTTGAGGTGACATTGGAGTATCTAGGTGACATTAGGGTTTTGGTTGATTTGTGTCTTAAGGTGTTATTCTAGTATGAACTCTATGATAGATAGGATGGAAAGAATAGCTTCTGTTATTTTACTACAGACTCTTGAATAGATCGATCAAAAAGGATAACTTTGAGGTGGTTTCATACCCTACAATAATATCTTCGTTTGTTCTCCGCTATTAGTGACTTTGTAGTGACTCTTTGTTGCATGTTGAGGGATAGTTATATGATCCAGTTATGTTATTATTGTTGAGAGAACTTGCATTAGTGAAAGTATGAACCCTAGGCCTTGTTTCAACGCATTGCAATACCGTTTACGCTCACTTTTATCATTAGTTACCTTGCTGTTTTTATATTTTCAGATTACAAAAACCTATATCTACCATCTATATTGCACTTGTATCACCATCTCTTTGCTAAACTAGTGCACCTATACAATTTACCATTGTATTGGGTGTGTTGGGGACACAAGAGACTCTTTGTTATTTGGTTGCAGGGTTGTTTGAGAGAGACCATCTTCGTCCTACGCCTCCCACAGATTGATAAACCTTAGGTCATCCACTTGAGGGAAATTTGCTACTATCCTACAAACCTCTGCACTTGGAGGCCCAACAACGTCTACAAGAAGAAGGTTGTGTAGTAGACATCAACCCCCAATCTGTAAGCACACTTTTGCTCCTGAAGTTGACCCGTCCGGGCTTATTGATGATGAGGCTGAATTCCAAGCCTTAAATGGCATTGACTGGTCATCACGAACTTTCCAAGAAGTAGAATAGGATGAAGAAGCGGAGAGGGGTGATCTAGAAGCTTCAGGCTGTCAGAGTCAAGAAGATTGATCCTCTGGGCAGCTCATATTTGTGACCTTCTGAAAAACAGTTAATCCTTTTGACTCCTTGAGTCATGTAATAGGTTAGCATTAACTTTGCTCTGCCATGCCATCGTGCACGTTTATGTTGTGCTCAACGCTGTTAAGCCGCCACTTGGTAATTATCCTTTTAGACTTATCATGATGTTGAGTGGTGCATATGAAAATTTTGATTTACCCTGCACACAAGTAGATCACAAGAGCCCTTGGCGATTCTCCACAGGGCCGGTCATAATACCTCACATATAACCACTGATGTTTAAAACAGTTACAGATAGGGCTGGTTTAACCAGAACTTAGACATAATTATAATAACAATATCATACATGTGATATTGAATTGTACTGCCGGCTTGTGATACATGTGTAGTAAGGGTGATAACCTAATCTTTAGAAGCCAATACTGCCAAGTATTGAATATTGTCATATGCTGGCGACTTATCATCCAAAGCCAGTCCGGGTTAATAGAGACCATAGGTATGCTTCAGATATGAGCAAGAGAGTATCAAGAAAAATCCAAAAAAACTGTTCAAAAACTCAATCCCAAAAGAGAGAAAAGACGAGGCTATGCTTCGAATACAAGCAGGAAGCCGGATCAAAAATGGCTATGAGTCGAATACGATCAGGAAGCCCCCAAGTGGTTTGTGGCATTGCACCGATCAAAGGGGTACCGACAGCTATGATTCAAATACGATCAGGAAGCCCCCCGAGTGACCAAAGTATTTAACGGCTATGATTCGAATACGATCAGTAAGCCGGACCAAAAGGGTTAATGGCTGTGATACAAATATGATCTAGCCCCCAAGTGATCAAAGTATTTAACGGCTATGATTCGAGTATGATCAGGAAGTCGGACCAAAGGGGTTAACTGCTATGATTCAAATACGATCAAGCCCCCAAGTGATCAAAGTGTTTAACAACGATGATTCGAATACGATCAGGAAGCCGGACCAAAGGGGTTAATAGCTATGGTTCGAATACGATCAAGCCCCCTAGTGATCTTGAAATTATGATGAAGGAGACTCATTATTGAAGATGAAAACGACAGAGGCCTTGCTTTATCAGGGATGCCGACTTTATTATAATCATCATAATATATACATTGTCAGAATATGTACATCATAAGAGCCGATGGCTCAAGTGTAGTAAGGCCGAAGATGAGCAATATTCCACAGCCGGCGGGTCTCCTCCTCCGACTTGCGTGAGTCCTTGTGCTCTCGAATATCAATAAGGTAGTATGACCCACTGTTCAAGTTCTTGCTAACCACAAAGGGTCCTTCCCAAGGTGGGGATAACTTGTGCATATCAGTTTGATCCTGGATGAGCCGGATCACCAAATCACCTTCTTGAAAGGTTCTGGACTTAACCCGACGGCTATGGTAACGACCCAGATCTTGTTGGTAAATCGCTGAGCAAGCCGCCGCAAGGTCACGCTCCTCATCTAACAGGTCCATTGCATCCTGACGCGTTTGTTCATTATCAGCTTCAACATAAGCCGCCACGCGGGGCGAGTCGTGATGGGTGTCACTAGGAAGAACCGCCTCTGCTCCGTAAACCATGAAGAAAGGCGTGTAACCCATAGATCTGTTGGGGGTAGTATTGATACTCCATAGCACGGAAGGTAACTCCTCCACCCAACAACCCGACTTCCTCTGCAATGCAACCATAAGCCGGGGCTTGATTCCTCTCGAAATTTCTTGATTGGCTCTTTCGGCTTGACCATTGGATTGAGGGCGAGCCACTGATGAAACGTCAAGTCGAATATGCTCACATTGTCAAAACTCTTTCATAGCACCCTTGGATAGATTAGTGCCATTATCAGTTATAATGCTGTGGGGAAAACCAAAGCGAAAAATCACCTTTTTGATGAATTGAACCATCGTTGCCGCGTCACACTTACTGACCGGCTCTGCTTCAACCCACTTTGTAAATTTGTCAACCGCCACCAAAAGGTGGGTCTTTTTATCTTTGGACCTTTTAAAAGCCCAACCATATCAAGCCCCCAGACTGTGAAGGACCAAGTAATTGGAATCATCCTCAATTCTTGAGCCGGCACATGAGCTCACCATGAAAATTTCTGACAACCATCACATTTACTGACCAATCTTCTGCATCAGCATGAGCCGTCAGCCAATAAAATCCATGACGAAAAGCTTTGGCCACAAGGGACTTTGAACCGGCATGATGACCACAATCTCCTTCATGAATCTCATGAAGAATCTCACGGCCTTCCTCAGGAGAGACGCAACACTGAAATGCCCCAGTGACACTCCAATGGTGTAACTCGCCATTGGCAATTGTCATTGACTTAGACCGTCGGGTTATCTGCGGGCCAAAGTTTCATCCTCAGGTAACTTGCCCCGGGTCATATAAGCCAAATATGGTACAGTCCAATCTAGGATAGCATGAAGAGCCGCCACCAATTGTGCCTCACGGTTAGGAATAGCCAGATCTTCCTATGTAGGCAATTTGACAGAAGGGTTATGCAGAATATCCAAGAAAGTGTTAGGTGGCACCGACTTACGCTGAGACCCCAACCGGCTTAAGCTGTCAGCCGCCTCATTTTTCCTGCGATCAATGTGTTCCACTTGATAACCCTTGAAGTGCCCAGTAATAGCGTCAACTTCGCGGCGATTAAGCCACCATGAGTGGATCCTTAGAATCCCATGTACCCGAGACTTGTTGAGCTACCAAGTTTGAGTCGCCGAAACATCTCACCCGACTTAAGTTCATCTCCTTAGCCATCTGAAGACCATGGAGCAAGGCTTCATACTCAGCTGCATTATTAGTACAAGGAAACATCAACCTTAGAACATAACAAAACTTGTCACCTTGAGGGGAAGCTAGGACAACTCCAGCCCTTGAGCCTTCCAATTGCCTGGACCCATCAAAGTGAGTAGTCCAATATGTGTTATCTGGCTTCTCTTCAGGCATCTACAGTTCTGTCTAGTCGTTGATGAAATCCACAAGTGCTTGAGACTTGATAGCATTGCGAGGCATATACTTCAAACCATGAGGTCCAAACTCAATGGCCCACTTGGCTACCCGCCCTGTGGCTTCTCTGTTTTGAATGATATCCCCTAAGGGAGCATAACTGGCCACAGTGATGGGATGACCCAGAAAATATTGCTTAAGCTCCCGGCTAGCCATGAACACCCCATAAACAAGCTTCTGTCAATGTGGTGTGCTTATATATCACTGAAGTGCTTATATCAGTGAAGTGCTTATTGAGTCCAAGCACTTCACTAATATAATAAACCGGCTGTTGAACCGGATACTCCTTACCTGCCCCCTTCCATTCTACCACAATAGCTACACTGACAGCCCGGGCCTTAGCAGCCACATATAGTAATAACGGTTCCTTGTCAATGGGAGCAGCAAGGACTGCCGGCTCAGTGAGCTATTTTTTCAAAGCTTTGAATGCGTCGTTGGCTGCATCACTCCAAACAGAGTCATCTATTTTCTTCATCATCTGATACAGTGGTATGGCCTTCTCACCCAACCGGCTTATGAACCGGATTAAGGCAGCAATATGACCCGCTAGACGCTGAACATCATTGATACACGCCGGCTTTGCCAGGGAGGTAATGGCCTTGATCTTCTCCGGGTTAGCCTCAATGCCTTTGTTAGAAACCAGAAAACCCAATAGCTTGCCTGCTGGCACACCAAAAATGCACTTGGCCTGGTTAAGCATCATATTATAGACCCGGAGATTGTCAAAGGTCTCCCTTAAATCGTCTATCAAAGTTTTCTTCTCTTTGGATTTCACCACAATATCATCTACACATCGCTGGTAAGTCACCTGGGCACTCTTGAGCCCAAAAGGCATAGACACATAGTAGAAGGTGAAGGAAATATGCCCTAGAAGCAATAATAAAGTTATTATTTATTTCCTCATATCATGATAAATGTTTATTATTCATGCTAGAATTGTATTAACCGGAAACATGATACATGTGTGAATACATAGACAAACATATAGTCACTAGTATGCCTCTACTTGACTAGCTCGTTAATCAAAGATGGTTATGTTTCCTAACCATAGACATGTGTTGTCATTTGATTAATGGGATCACATCATTAGGAGAATGATGTGATTGACATGACCCATTCCGTTAGCCTAGCACTTGATCGTTTAGTATATTGCTATTGCTTTCTTCATGACTTATACATGTTCCTGTAACTATGAGAATTATGCAACTCCCGTTTACCGGAGGAACACTTTGGGTACTACCAAACGTCACAATGTAACTGGGTGATTATAAAGGAGTACTACAGGTGTCTCTGAAGGTACATGTTGAGTTGGCGTATTTCGAGATTAGGTTTTGTCACTCCGATTGTCGGAGAGGTATCTCTGGGCCCTCTCGGTAATGCACATCATTATAAGCCTTGCAAGCAATGTGACCAAATGAGTTGGTTACGGGATGATGCATTACGGAACGAGTAAAGAGACTTGCCGGTAACGAGATTGAACTAGGTATTGGATACCGACGATCAAATCTCGGGCAAGTAACATACCGATGACAAAGGGAACAACATATGTTGTTATGCGGTTTGACCGATAAAGATCTTTGTAGAATATGTAGGAACCAATATGGGCATCCAGGTTCCGCTATTGGTTATTGACCGAGAATAGTTCTAGGCCGTGTCTACATAGTTCTCGAACTCGTAGGGTCCGCACGCTTAACGTTACGATGACAGTTTTATTATGAGTTTATAAGTTTTGATGTATCGAAGTTTGTTCGGAGTTCCGGATGTGATCACAGACATGACGAGGAGTCTCGAAATGGTCGAGACATAAATATTGATATATTGGAAGCCTATGTTTGGACATCGGAAAGGTTCCGGGTGAAATCGGGATTTTACCGGAACACCGGGTGGTTACCGGAACCCTCCCGGGGGTTAATGGGCCTTAGTGGGCCATGAGCGAGAAGAGGAGGCCAGGGCAGGCCGCGCGCCCCCTCCCCCCTAGTCCGAATAGGACAAGGAAGGGGGGGCGGCGCCCCCCTTTCCTCTTTCCCCTCCCCCCTTTCCTTCTCCACCAAGGCAAGAGGGGGGAGTCCTACTCCCGGTGGGAGTAGGACTCCTCCAGGCGCACCCCAAGGGGGCCGGCCGCACCTCCCCCTCCCTCCTTTATATACGGGGGCAGGGGGGCACCCCATAACACACAAGTTGATCTACGGATCGTTCCTTAGCCGTGTGCGGTGCCCCCCTCCACCATATTCCACCTCGGTCATATCGTCGCGGAGTTTAGGCGAAGCCCTACGCCAGTAGTGCATCATCATCGTCACCACGCCGTCGTGCTGACGGAACTCATCCCCGAAGCTTTGCTAGATCGGAGCCCGGGGATCGTCATCGAGCTGAACGTGTGCTGAACTCGGAGGTGTCATACGTTCGGTGCTTGGATCGGTCGGATCGTGAAGACGTACGACTACATCAACCGCGTTGTGCTAACGCTTCCGCTTATGGTCTACAAGGGTACGTGGACAACACTCTCCCCTCTCATTGCTATGCCATCACCATGATCTTGCGTGTGCGTAGGAATTTTTTTGAAATTACTACGTTCCCCAACAGTGGCATCCGAGCCTAGGTTTTATGCGTTGATGTTATATGCACGAGTAGAACACAAGTGAGTTGTGGGCGATACAAGTCATACTGCTTACCAGCATGTCATACTTTGGTTCGGCGGTATTGTGAGATGAAGCGGCCCGGACCGATATTACGCGTACGCTTACGCGAGACTGGTTTCACCATTACGAGCACTCGTGCTTAAAGGTGGCTGGCGGGTGTCTGTCTCTCTCACTTTAGCTGAATTGAGTGTGGCTATGCCCGGTCCTTGCGAAGGTTAAAACAGCACCAACTTGACGAACTATCGTTGTGGTTTTTATGCGTAGGTAAGAACGGTTCTTGCTAAAGCCCGTAGCAGCCACGTAAAATTTGCAACAACAAAGTAGAGGACGTCTAACTTGTTTTTGCAGGGCATGTTGTGATGTGATATGGTCAAGACGTGATGCTATACTATATTGTATGAGATGATCATGTTTTGTAACCGAAGTTATCGGCAACTGGCAGGAGCCATATGGTTGTCGTTTTATTGTATGAAATGCAAACGCCCTGTAATTGCTTTACTTTATCTCTAAGCGATAGCGATAGTCATAGAAGCAATAGATGGCGTAACGATAACGATGCTACGATGGAGATCAAGGTGTCGCGCCGGTGACGATGGTGATCACAATGGTGCTTCGAAGATGGAGATCACAAGCACAAGATGATGATGGCCATATCATATCACTTACATTGATTGCATGTGATGTTTATCCTTTATGCATCTTATCTTGCTTTGATTGATGGTAGCATTTTAAGATGATCTCTCACTAATAATCAAGAAGTGTTCTCCCTGAGTATGCACCGTTGCGAAAGTTCTTCGTGCTGAGACACCACGTGATGATCGGGTGTGATAGGCTCTACGTTCAAATACAACGGGTGCAAAACAGTTGCACACGCGGAATACTCAGGTCATACTTGACGAGCCTAGCATATATAGATATGGCCTCGGAACACGGAGACCGAAAGGTCGAGCGTGAATCATATAGTAGATATGATCAACATAGTGATGTTCACCATTGAAACTACTCCATCTCACGTGATGATCGGACATGGTTTAGTTGATTTGGATCACGTGATCACTTAGATGACTAGAGAGATGTCTGTCTAAGTGGGAGTTCTTAAGTAATATGATTAATTGAACTTAAATTTATCATGAACTTAGTCCTGGTAGTATTTTGCAAATTATGTTGTAGATCAAGAGCTTGCGTTGTTGCTTTCATATGTTTATTTTGATATGTCCCTAGAGAAAATTGTGTTGAAAGATGTTAGTAGCAATGATGCGGATTGGACCCGTGATCTGAGGTTTATCCTCATTGCTGCACAGAAGAATTATGTCCTTAATGCACCGCTAGGTGACAGACCTATTGCAGGAGCAGACGCAGACGTTATGAACGTTTGTCTAGCTCAATATGATGACTACTTGATAGTTTAGTGTACCATGCTTAACGGCTTAGAATCGGGACTTCAAAGATGTTTTGAACGTCATGGACCATATGAGATGTTCCAAGAATTGAAGTTAATATTTCAAGCAAATACCCGAGTTGAGAGATATGAAGTCTCCAACAAGTTCTATAGCTAAAAGATGGAGGAGAATCGCTCAACTAGTAAGCATGTGCTCAGATTGTCTGGGTACTTCAATCACTTGAATCAAGTGGGACTTAATCTTCCAGATAAGATAGTGATTGACAGAACTCTCTAGTCACCATCACTAAGTTACTAGAACTTCGTGATGAACTACAGTATGCAAGGGATGACAAAAACAATTCCCGAGCTCTTCGTGATGTTGAAATCGACGAAGGTAGAAATCAAGAAAGAGCATCAAGTGTTGATGATTGATAAGACCACTAGTTTCAAGAAAAGGGCAAAGGGAAAGAAAGGGAAACTTCAAGTAGAATGGCAAACAAGTTGTCACTCCCGTGAAGAAGACCAAAGCTGGACCAAAGCCTGAAACTGAGTGCTTACACTGCAAAGGAAATGGTCACTGGAAACGGAAATACCCTGAATATTTGGTGGATAAGAAGGATGGCAAAGTGAACAAGGGTATATTTGATATACAGGTTATTGATGTGTACCTTACTAGTGTTTATAGTAGCTCCTGAGTATTTGATACTTGTTCGGTTGCTAAATATTAGTAACTCAAAATAGGAGTTACGGAATAAACAGAGACTAGTTGAGGGTGAAGTGACGATGTGTGTTGGAAATAGTTCCAAGATTGATATGATCATCATCGCACACTCCCTATACTTTCGGGATTAGTGTTAAAACTAAATAAATGTTATTTGGCGTTTGTGTTGAACATGAATATGATTTGATCATGTTTATTGTGATACGGTTATTCATTTAAAGTCAAAGAATAATTGTTATTCTGTTTACATGAATAAAACCTTCGATGGTCATACACCCAATGAAAATAGTTTGTTGGATCTCGATCGTAGTGATACACATATTCATAATATTGATGCCAAAAGATGCAAAGTTAATAATGATAGTGTAACTTATTTGTGGCACTACCGTTTGGGTCATATTGGTGTAAAGCGCATGGAGAAACTCCATAAAGATGGATTTTCGGACTCACTTGGTTATGAATCATTTGATGCTTGCGAACCATGCCTTTTGGGCAAGATGACTAAAACTCCATTCTCCGGAACAATGGAACGAGCTACTGACTTATTGGAAATAATACATACCGATGTATGCGATCCGATGAGTGTTAAGGCTTGTGGCAAGTATCTTTATTTTCTAACCTTCACAGATGATTTGAGCAGATATGGCTATATCTACTTGATGAAACATAAGTCTGAAATAGTTGAAAAGTTCAAAGAATTTCAGAGTGAAGTGGAAAAATCATCGTAACAAGAAAAATAAAGTTTCTACGATCTGATCGTGGAGACGAATATTTGAGTTATGAGTTTGGTCTTCATTTGAAACAATGTGAAATAGTTTCGCAACTCACGCCACCCGGAACACCACAACGAAATGGTTTGTCCGAACGTCGTAATCGTACTTTACTAGATATGGTGCGATCTATGATGTCTCTTACTGATTTACCGCTATCATTTTGGGGTTATGCTTTAGAGACGGCCGCATTCACGTTAAATAGGGCACCATCAAAATCCGTTAAGACGACGCCTTATGAACTGTGGTTTGGCAAGAAACCAAAGTTGTCGTTTCTGAAAGTTTGGGGCTGCGATGCTTATGTGAAGAAACTTCAACCAGATAAGCTCGAACCCAAATCGGAGAAATGTGTCTTCATAGGATACCCAAAAGAGACTATTGGGTACACCTTCTATCACAGATCTGAGGGCAAGATTTTTATTGCTAAAATCGGATCCTTTCTAGAGAAGGAGTTTCTCTTGAAAGAAGTGAGTGGGAGGAAAGTAGAACTTGATGAGATAACTGTATCTACTCCCTTATTGGAAAGTAGTTCATCACAAGAACTGGTTCCTGTGACAACTACACCAATTAGTGAGGAAGCTAATGATATTGATCATGAAACTTCAGATCAAGTTTCTACTGAACCTCGTAGGTCTACCAGAATAAGATCCGCACCAGAGTGGTACGGTAATCCAATTCTGGAAGTCATGTTGCTTGACCATGATGAACCTACGAACTATGTGGAAGCGATGATGAGCCCAGATTCCGCAAAATGGCTAGAGGCCATGAAATCTGAGATGGGATCCATGTATGAAAACAAAGTATGGACTTTGGTTGACTTGCCCGATGATCGGCAAGCCATTGAGAATAAATGGATTTTTAAGAAGAAGACTGACGCTGATGGTAATATAACTGTCTAATAAAGCTCGACTTGTTGCGAAAGGTTTTCGACAAGTTCAAGGGGTTGACTACGATGAGACTTTCTCACCCGTAGCGATGCTTAAGTCTATCCGAATCATGTTAGCTATTGCTGCATTTCATAATTATGAAATTTGGCAAATGGATGTCAAAACTGCATTCTTGAATGGATTTCTGGAAGAAGAGTTGTATATGATGCAGCCAGAAGGTTTTGTAGATCCAAAAGGTGCTAACAAAGTGTGCAAGCTCCAGCGTTCCATTTATGGACTGGTGCAAGCATCTCGGAGTTGGAATAAACGCTTTGATAGTGTGATCAAAGCATATGGTTTTATACAGACTTTTGGAGAAGCCTGTATTTACAAGAAAGTGAGTGGGAGCTCTGTAGCATTTCTGATATTATATGTAGATGACATATCATCAATTGGAAATGATATAGAATTTCTGGATAGCATAAAGGGATACTTGAATAAAAGTTTTTCAATGAAAGACCTCAGTGAAGCTGCTTACATATTGGGCATCAAGATCTATAAAGATAGATCAAGACGCTTAATAGGACTTTCACAAAGCACATACCTTGATAAAATTTTGAAAAGGTTCAAAATGGATCAGGCAAAGAAAGGGTTCTTGCCCGTACTACAAGGTGTGAAGTTGAGTCAAACTCAATGCCCGACCACAGCAGAAGATAGAGAGAAAATGAAAGATGTTCCCTATGCTTCAGCCAAAGGCTCTATCATGTATACAATGCTGTGTACCAGACCTGACGTATGCTTAGCAATAAGCTTGGCAGGAAGGTACCAAAGTAATCCAGGAGTGGATCACTGGACAGCGGTCAAGAACATCCTGAAATACCTACAAAGGACTAAGGATATGTTTCTCGTATATGGAGGTGACAAAGAGCTAGTCGTAAATGGTTACGTCGATGCAAGCTTTGACACTGATCCAGACGATTCTAAATCGCAAACTAGATACATGTTTTTATTAAACGGTGGAGCTGTAAGTTGGTGCAGTTCTAAACAAAGCGTCGTGGCGGGATCTACATGTGAAGCGGAGTACATAGCTGCTTCGGAAGCAGCAAATGAAGGAGTCTGGATGAAGGAGTTCATTTCCGATCTAGGTGTCATACCTAGTGCATCGGGACCAATGAAAATCTTCTGTGACAATACTGGTGCAATTGCCTTGGCAAAGGAATCCAGATTTCACAAGAGGACCAAGCATATCAAGAGACGCTTCAATTCCATTCGGCACCAAGTCCAAGTGGGAGACATAGAGATTTGCAAGATACATACGGATCTGAATGTTGCAGACCCGTTGACTAAGCCACTCTCACGAGCAAAACATGATCAGCGCCAAGACTCCATGGGTGTTAGAATCATTACTATGTAATCTAGATTATTGACTCTAGTGCAAGTGGGAGACTGAAGGAAATATGCCCTAGAGGCAATAATAAAGTTATTATTTATTTCCTCATATCATGATAAATGTTTATTATTCATGCTAGAATTGTATTAACCGGAAACATGATACATGTGTGAATACATAGACAAACATATAGTCACTAGTATGCCTCTACTTGACTAGCTCGTTAATCAAAGATGGTTATGTTTCCTAACCATAGACATGTGTTGTCATTTGATTAATGGGATCACATCATTAGGAGAATGATGTGATTGACATGACCCATTCCGTTAGCCTAGCACTTGATCGTTTAGTATATTGCTATTGCTTTCTTCATGACTTATACATGTTCCTATAACTATGAGAATTATGCAACTCCCGTTTACCGGAGGAACACTTTGGGTACTACCAAATGTCACAACGTAACTGGGTGATTATAAAGGAGTACTACAGGTGTCTCCGAAGGTACATGTTGAGTTGGCGTATTTTGATATTAGGTTTTCTCACCCCGATTGTCGGAGAGGTATCTCTAGGCCCTCTCGGTAATGCACATCATTATAAGCCTTGCAAGAAATGCGACCAAATGAGTTGGTTACGGGATGATGCATTACGGAACGAGTAAAGAGACTTGCCAGTAACGAGATTGAACTAGGTATTGGATACCGACGATCAAATCTCGGGCAAGTAACATACCGATGACAAAGGGAACAATGTATGTTGTTATGCGGTTTGACCGATAAAGATCTTCATAGAATATGTAGGAACCAATATGGGCATCCAGGTTCCGCTATTGGTTATTGACCGAGAATTGTTCTAGGTCATGTCTACATAGTTCTCGAACCCGTAGGGTCCGCACGCTTAACGTTACGATGACAGTTTTATTATGAGTTTATAAGTTTTGATGTATCGAAGTTTGTTCGGAGTTCCGGATGTGATCACGGACATGACAAGAAGTCTTGAAATAGTCGAGACATAAAGATTGATATATTGGAAGCCTATGTTTGGACATCGGAAAGGTTCCGGGTGAAATCGGGATTTTACCGGAACACCGGGGGGTTACCGGAACCCTCCCGGGGGTTAATGGGCCTTAGTGGGCCATGAGGGAGAAGAGGAGGCCAGGATAGGCTGCGCGCCCCCTCCCCCCTAGTCCGAATAGGACAAGGAAGGGGGGGCGGCGCCCCCCTTTCCTCTTTCCCCTCCCCCCTTTCCTTCTCCACCAAGGCAAGAGGGGGGAGTCCTACTCCCGGTGGGAGTAGGACTCCTCCAGGCGCACCCCAAGGCGGCCGGCCACACCTCCCCCTCCCTCCTTTATATACAGGGGCAGGGGGGCACCCCATAACACACAAGTTGATCTACGGATCGTTCCTTAGCCGTGTGCGGTGCCCCCCTCCACCATATTCCACCTCGGTCATATCGTCGCGGAGTTTAGGCGAAGCCCTGCGCCGGTAGTACATCATCATCGTCACCACACCGTCGTGCTGACGGAACTCATCCCCGAAGCTTTGCTGGATCGGAGCTCAGGGATCGTCATCGAGCTGAATGTGTGCTGAACTCGGAGGTGCCGTACGTTCGGTGCTTGGATCGGTCGGATCGTGAAGACGTACGACTACATCAACCGCGTTGTGCTAACGCTTCCGCTTACGGTCTACGAGGGTACGTGGACAATACTCTCCCCTCTCGTTGCTATGCCATCACCATGATCTTGCGTGTGCGTAGGAATTTTTTTGAAATTACTACGTTCCCCAACAGAAGGCCCCAAAAGGAGTAATAAAAGTTGTCTTTTCCTGGTCCTTAACTGACATCTTGATCTGATGATAACCAGAGTAAGCATCCAAAAAACTCAAACGCTCACAACCCGCCGTAGCATCAATGATTTGATCAATACGAGGGAGAGAAAAAGGATCAGCCGGACAAGCCTTGTTTAAGTCCGTGTAATCCACACACACATACGCTAAGTGCCATTCTTTTTAAGCACCAGCACCGGATTAGCCAACCACTCAGGATTAAATACTGCAACAATGAACCCAGCTGCTAAGAGCTGGGCCACCTCTTCACCAATGGCCTTATGCCTCTCCTCATTGAAGCGGTGAAGGAATTGCTTGACCGGCTTAAGTTTCGGATCAATATTGAGAGTGTGCTCAGCGAGTTCCCTCAGTACACCTGGCATGTCAGAAGGGTTCCATGCAAAGATGTCCCAGTTCTCATGGATGAACTCGATGAGTGCGCTTTCCTATTTAGGATCCAAGTTAGCACTGATACTGAACTGCTTGGATGAATCGCCAGGAACAAAGTCAACTAGCTTGGTATCATCAGCCGACTTAAACTTCAAGACCGGATCATGCTCTGTGGTTGGCTTTTTTAAAGACGTCATATCCGCTGGGTCAACATTATCTTTGTAAAATTTCAATTCCTCTGTTGCACAGACAGACTCAGCATAAGCAACATCACATTCTTCACACTCCAGAGCTATCTTCCGACTTCCATGCACTGTGACGGTCCCCTTGTAACCCGGCATCTTGAGCTGTAAATAAACATAACACGATTGTGCCATGAATTTGGCATAAGGCGGTCGCCCAAATAGAGCGTGGTACGGGCTTCTGATCTTGACCACTTCAAATGTTAACTTTTCAGCTCTGGAATCGTGCTCATCTCCAAAGGCCACTTCTAGCTCAATCTTGCCTACAGGTTATGCCGACTTACCAGGCACCACTTCATGGAAAATATTATTGGACGGCTTAAGATTTTTATCGGTTAACCCCATGCGACAGAAAGTTTCATAATAAAGGATATTAATGTTGCTACCTCCGTCCATGAGTACCTTAGTGAACTTGTATCCACCAACTTGAGGCGCCACCACCAAAGCCAAGTGACCTGGGTTATCAACCCGGGCGGGTGATCCGCTCGTCTCCACTTAATGGGCTGCTCAGACCATCACAAGTAATGGGGAACAACCGACTCAACGGCGTTCACAACCCTCTTATGAAGCTTCTAGTCCCGCTTGCACAAATTTGTGGTGAAAACATGATACTTCCCACTAGTCAACTGCTTTGGATGACTTTGATATCCAGATTGCTGCTGCTGACCCCCCTGGCCGGATTGTTGATGGTAACCACCCTGATTACCTTGATTATGACCACCCTAATTACCTTGATTATGACCACCCTGATTACCTTGATGGTGTTGGTGGCCATGGAAGCCGGAATTAGAACCGCCACCTCCGTAGCCCGAGCTATGAGAACCGCCGCCACTGGAACCTGAGCCGCCGCCCGGCCCATGGTTGCTATGAAACGAATTAGAATTTTTGAAAGCCCTCATAATTGAACAATCTTTCTAAAGGTGAGTAGCTGGCTTCTCCTGTGTGCCATGCTTTGTACATGGTTCATTCAGCAACTGCTCAAGACTAGGACCTGATCCACCAGTCCGAGGAGGCAGCCTCCCCTTACGATGTTGATTATTGCCCTGTACATTGGTGTTAGCCACAAACTCCGAGTTACCATCAGCCTTGCGCTTACCGTTGCCCCCCCCCCCCGATTCGTCGGGTTATGCTGCGGACCCTTGGCATTGCCATTCTTCTTTCCCTTTCCCGGTTTGTCATCATCAGACTCGGGGTCCTTGGTACTATCAAAGTTGGCATATTTGATTAGAGCCACCATCAGCTGCCCCATATCATTGCAATCGCGCTTTAGCCACCCCAGCTTCTGCTTAAGAAGCAAAAAACGACAATTTTTCTCCAACATTAAGACTGCAGAGCCGACATTCATGTTATCGAATGAGTGTATGATAGCTTTGACCTGGCACACCCAATGGGTCGTTGATTCACCCTTCTCTTGGGCGCAAGCAGATAAATCCATAATCGACATGGGCTGTTTGCATGTATCCTTAAAGTTCTGGATAAGCCGGGCCTTCAGCTCCCCCCATGACCCGATGGAGTTGGCAGGCAACCCCTTTAACCAAGTACGGGTCGTCCCATCCAGCATCATGGTGAACTATTTAGCACACGCAACATCACTGACCTCCAGTAGTTCCATGGACATCTCATAACTCTCAATCCACGCATCGGGGGGTAAGTCGGCTGTGTAGTTAGTCTCATTACGCAGAGCCGGCACCAAACAGGGTACACCTGTAGTTCTAGAGGTCACACCTGCCTCTAGTGAAGCCGTTGGATAAACCGGAAGGGGCTGGTGAGCCACCTGCTAAGCCGCCTGCTCAGCCTCCTGCTCAGCCTCCTGACATACTCTGTCCTGACCAACTAAGCCGTGAGCTCCATCACACGCCGAATCATGCCCACGTGGCTGGTTATGGCGTTGTTCATTGCTTGAAACAACCGGTGAGTCCATGTGCCTGCTATAACTCCGGCTTAGGCACGGGCTTGAATGAATCCTATCCCGACGGTAAGAATATGCATCCTGCTGCACCAACGAAGTTTGAAGAAGCTCCCTGGCCCTTCGTGTTTCAACCACCGCTGGAGAGTCGCCATCTACGGGGAGAGCCGCCAGTCGTGTCGCTGCAGCAATCATGTTATCCAGAGGGTTAGAATAATGACCCGGTGGTGTTGGCACATGCTGAGGCAGAATATTATTCAAACGAGGTGGCTCCGTCACGCGTGGCTGAATCGGCGTTCTGGCCCCAGGTGCTGCCGCAACCCAGTTTGTCTGCGGCGTGTTACTGGTCCCTGCTCCAGGTGTGCAAAAGAGGTTTCTCGCCTCGTAAGCCGGAGGTAGACGAGACTTGTGCCTCCTCCACATGATTTCATTTGAAGCGTTTTGATCCATCATAAGTCGGAAAGCCTCTACCTGAATCCACTGGGTCTGAGCATCTAGGGCAGCCCGCTCTGCAGCTATCCTGACGTCCTCTGCTGTCAGGTCTTCCTTGGCTAGTGCCACCTCATCACATAACTTTGCAATCTCCGCATTGTGCTGAGCTTGATTCGCCGGGTTGACCTCTGCTGCCAACAGATTTGTCAGTTTATCCATTAAATCCATCAAAACCTGAGCCGGCGGGCACACAGGGCCTCCTAACCCGGCCGCTGCCACCGCTGCTGACCCGGAGATCATTGCCGCTGCAGTTGAAGAGTTCTGACCAGGCTGTGTACTAGGCCATGAAGATCCCGACCTTGTTCGGCGGCTCATAGGGGTCCGGAATACTGTTGCCAGCAGAATAATCCCCAAGCCTGCCATCTTGCAGTTGATACAATAAAGTAGTCTCGCCTGTGGACGACTCACCATCAGAATAGATGGTCGTCTCACCGCCAGACATAGATCCTTCATCAAATTCCGCTCCATTGGATGACTCCCACAAAGGCACGTTTCACGGCGGGCTAAGCTCGGGCGGGTCTCGCACGCTGAGCCATCTCTATGATGTCGATGCGGATGTCTCGCTCAGGCCCCGACTCGCCGTTCTTGCCCATGAAGACGTGGATTCCGCCGAAGGGGACCCGGTACCCGTACTCAATTGAGCCAGCCTCGAGGCCCCAGCCTGCATCGTCGATGTAGAGCTTGCCGTGGCGACTCTTGGTCATCCTACCCACAGCGTATCCCTTGATCCCTTCGAAGCTGCACTTCAAGAACTTAAAACCACCATGCGCTGGCCCCACGGTGGGCGCCAACTGTCATGGAATAGTCACGGCAGATGTCCTAGAGAAAGGTCTTAGTCGTGGAGGCATCGCAACTAGGTTAGCTTAAAGGGGTTAAATGGGACAACGGACACATGAGTTTATATTGGTTCGGCCCCTTGCGGTGAAGGTAAAGGCCTAATCCAGTTTGAGGTGGTATTGCTTATGTCTCGATTACCAGGGAGCGAATCCGCTTGACCTAGATTTTGATCTGTTGTTTCTTGCCCTGAACCGCCGTCCGATCGTCCCTTTATATACACAGGTTGACGCCCAGCGGCTCACGGAGTCCCGGCCGACTCATCAACAACGTGTCCAGCTTGGTGACTATCTATACATGCCTTGCAGTACAAGTCTTACATATATAGCGGTTTACTTCTGCAGGCCTTAAGTCTCCCTTGGGCCTCGGGCCCTTGCTTGTGAACCGCCATCTTCAATATCCTCGTGGGCTTCATGTCACGAATCGCCATAGATATAACCCGGACCCTCCTAGGTGGGTCATACTTAATAGTTATAACCCCAACACTACCTGATACTTTGGAGCAGACCAGTGTTTAACAAAGGCAGTCCAGTCTTCATCTGTAATATATTCCACTGGAGATGTTTGGGCGATTTCATTGTTAGCCTTGCCTTCAAAGTGAGATTTTCTAAGTGGTACCGATACTGTCGCAGAGCAGACTGAAAAACATGAGTGCATGCTTGTTTATTTGCATCATCTTTCAGATCCAACATGAACCTCATCTGTTGAAAAAAGAATGTGAGTCTTATTAGGAGGAAGCTAGAAAGTATGGGACAGAGCAAGATAATATTACTAATTGCGATGAATAACATTACTTATGGATAAATGGTCAAGGAAGGTGTTAAACTAGGTATTGTCTTTCTCATTCCTGTACTGGATCCATGTTGGGAGGATACGTGCATGACACCTAACGACAATGGCTGCCTCTGATACTAACTTGGCTGATTCTGTAGCATCACGTGGCCTTTTTAAACCTGCCTCAAAATGGATCTCCATTCTTCCTCCTTTAGATTTTGTTAATCTGTCAAGCATTATCCCTGATGTCTGTTTCCGCTTGCGCCGTGGTTCTAGTTCAACAACGAATATGTAAAGTGTTAGTGTACATCAAACTGTGAGAGTACATATAAAGGAGCATGCAACTGCAACTTGACTCAGTCAGGTACCGTCTTGGTGTTGATGCTCATGAGGTTCATCTCATCTTGCCAAGTCCTGTTGTGTCAGCAGTGCTTCGGAAGTAGTGTTAGGTGTGAAGGCGGCTTGGGAACTGGCCAGTTCCGGAGCAAACAAACGAGTAACTCGTTGAGATGCTGGTACAGTTGAAGCGGATGCTGCAGCTGGTGGAGCAGGTGATACTACATTTGTATATTTAGCCGGTGGACTTGGACCTTCTACTGCACTACAAGTACCAGCAGAATCTCGAGGGCAGATCCTTTTCCATTTCACCCGACGAGTAACACCATTCCCTACTATATTCTATTCCTTGCTCTTTTTTGACTTTGCCATGTCAAGCCATACCCACAACACAAAAGAATAAAATCGCTCTTTAGAACTCATTGATGCATGATACAAACAAGCAATACTTTGATGTAAGACAACCCTATGAGGATGGAATATGTAAGAAAAACAGGACGGCATCACATATTCACAACTACGATGTGTAAACTAAGCAGAAGGATTTTCAAGAAAATAGAAGTAATGCAAGCTAGACACCATATGAAAGATGCAACCGTTAAAAGTGTCTTGTGAGAAGTGGCAATTCGATAGAAGCAGTACAACATAGAAATCAATGCAAGATGCAACCACTATCAAACTGCCATGTTAAAAGTGTCCAATAATGAGTGACTGATGAAGGATACACAACAACAGTACTTTGATGTAAGAACATGGTATGATAGATAGATGAAGTGTATTCTAGACATAGAAAGCCATGTCATATGCACATGTATAACATATAAACTTAGCAGGTGCAATTTAATCAAAATAGAAGAAATACAGGCTAGACCACATATGCAACGTGAAACCAATTATCACATTGTCAACTTAGAGCAAGCACCTGCGATGGTGGAGTACGGGAGATGAACTCATCATGTAGACTTGGGACTTCAACTTCATTAGCAGTAGCAGTGGAAAATCTAGAGAGTCTCTATTTGCGTCAGTGCGGAGGACCACCAACATCCCCTAACTTACTCTTTTCCTTCCTATTTTCTAATATTGCCTTATGAATTCAAAACCACAAGAAGATGAATAAAATTAGCTCTGCATAACTGGTTGATGCATGGTACAGACGAACACTACTTTGATGTAAGGCAAGCGCATGATAGGAGGATGGAATATATACAAAAAAAGATAGCATTGCATATTCACACGTACGATAGGAGGATGGAATATGTATGAAAAAACAGTAAGTAGAAGGCATTTCAACAAAATTAGAATAAATGAAAGCTAGGAACCATATGAACATGCAACCAATATCACTCTATCAGGTAAATAGTCTCTCGTCTTAAGTGCCATTTCAAGAAATTAGAAGCAATAATATCTAGAAGACAATGCAAGATGCAACCTACATCACAGTCCCAAGTTAAATGTGTCTTATGGGTAAGTGATCATTGCAGGTATAAGTTGTAAGCTACGCAGATGCAATTCAACATAATCAGAAGCAATACAAACTAGACATCATACGGAACAGGCAACCACATATAACAGTTCCAAGTTAGAGCAAGCACCTGTGATGGTGGAGTAGGGGAGGTGTGCTCATCATGTACACGTATGTTCTAGAAACATGAACATGTGTCATATTTACAGGCATTATATGTAAAGTAAGGAGATGTAATTCAACAAAGTTAGAAGCAATACAAGCTAGACATCATACACAACATGCAACCACATATAATAGTGCCAAGTTAGAGCAAGCACCTGTGATGGTGGAGTAGGGGAGATGTGTTCATCATCTACATAGCTATGTTAACTGTCCAGCCTTGTGTTGCCTTGCGAATCTTGTTGGGAGGATGGCAGAGTAGAATCTGTAGAGACCCCCTGTTTGAGTTGCTCTGAAGGACCACCATCATCCACTGCTGAACTAATTTCCTTCAGTTGTAATGATTTTGCATTGTGAAGTCAAACCGATAAGAAAAAGGAATAAAATTCGCTCTTCAGAACTCATTCATGCATGATACTAACAAACACTACTCGGATGAAAAGGCAAACACATGGTGCAAGGATGGAATATGTACGAAAAACAGGATGTCATGACATATTCACACCTATGATGTGGTAACTAAGCAGAAGGCATTTCAACAAATTAGAAGCACTGCAAGCTAGACACCATATGAAAGATGCAACCAATATCACTCTGCCAAGTTCAAACTATACGGCGTTTCAACAAATTAGAAGCAGTACATGCTAGAAATCATATGCAAGACACAACCAATATCACAGTGGCGACTTAAAGGTGCCTTATCATAAGTGACTGATGCGGGATATGCAAGAACAGTAGTCTGATGTAAGAACATGGTGTGATCAGATATAGTATGTTCTAGAAACAGGAACACACGTCATATTCACAAGCATTATGTGTAAAGTAAGCAGATGCAATTCAACAAAGTTAGAAGCAATTTAAGCTAGACATAATACGCAACATGCAACCACATATAATAGTGCCAAGTTAGAGCAAGCACCTGTGATGGTGGAGTAGGGGAGATGTGCTCGTCATCTACACAGCCACGTTGACTGTCTAGCCTTGTGTTGTCTTGTGAATCTTGTTGGGAGGATGGCGGAGTAGAATCTGTAGAGAACCTCCGTTTCAGTTGCTCGGAAGGACCACCATCATCCAATGCCTTACCAATTTCCTTCCGCTTTATTGATTTTGCATTGTGAGGTCAAACCGACAAGAAAAAGGAATATAATTCGCTCTTCAGAACTCATTCATGCATGATACTGACGAACACTACTCTGATGAAAGGCAAAGTCATGATATGAGGATGGAATATGTACGGAAAACTACACGGATTGACATATTCACACCTATGATGTGGTAACTAAGCAGAAGGCACTTCAACAAATTAGAAGCACTGAAAGCTAGACACCATATGGAAGGTGCAATCAATATCACTCTGCCAAGTTAAAGCTGTCTCGTCATAGGTGGCGTTCATCAAACTAGAAGCACTAAATGCTAGAAATCATATTGAAGACACAAACCAATATCACACTGCCAACTTAAAGGTGTCCCATCATAAGTGACTGATGCAGGATACACAAGAAGAGTAGTTTCATGTAAGAACATGGTGTGATAGACAGATATAGTATGTACCAAAAACAGGAAAGCATGTCATATTCACACATATCATGTGTAAGCTAAGCATATGTAGTTTACACTAATTAGGAGCAATACAAGCTAGACACCATATGCAACATGCAACCAGATATCACACTGCCAAGTTAGAGCAAGCACCTTGGATGGTGGAGTAGGGGAGCGGAGACTTGGACCTTGTAATGCACTAGCAGTACAAGGAGAATCCGTAAGATGCTCCGTTTACATTGCTGTAGAGGACCACCATCATCCCCTTCCTTACTCTTTTCCTTCTTCTTTCTTGATTTTGCCTTGTCAAGTCAAACCCACAGGAAAAAGGAATAAAATTTTCTCACTAAAACTCATTGATGCATGATACTGACAAACACTACTTTCACGTAAGGCAGCCGCATGATAGGAGGATGGAATACGTATGAAAAACAGGACGACGTGACATATTGACATGTATGATGTATAAAGTGTAAACTAAGCACATGGTGTTTGAACTTCTTAGAAGCAATGCAAGCTAGAAACCATATGAAAGATGAAACCAATATCACTCTGCCAAATTAAAAGGGTGGCCTAACAAATGTGTTTGACCAAATTAGAAGCAATACATGGCAACAGGCTATAAATAATATGCAATATGCAACGAATAAAGGTGTGTCATCATAAGTGATTGATGCAGGATACAGAAGAGAGGTAGTTCCATGTAAGAACATGGTTAACACATAGATGTAGTGTGTACCAAAAATAGGAAGGCATGTCATATTCACAGGTATAATGTGTAAACTAAGCAGATGTAATTTACCCTAATTAGAAGCATTACAAGCTAGACACTGTATGCAACATGCAACAACATATCACGCTGCAAAGTTAGAGCAAGCACCTGTGATGGTGGTGTAGGGGAAGTGTGGTCTTCAAGTACAGAGCTATGTTCAATATCTTAATTTAGGCTTGTTGTTTCTTGAGAATCATGTGGAGAGGATGAAACTACACTCTTTATAAGAGTAGCGCGTCTCATACTAACCCACGGGCGTGACTGTCTCATCATAAGCGATAGATGCAGGATACACAAGAACAGTAGTTTGATGTAAGAACATGGTGTGATAGGCAGATGTAGTATGTACCAAAAACAGGAAGGCGTCTCATATTCACATGTATAGTGTGTAAGCTAAGGAGATGCAATTTAACAAATTAGGAGCAATACAAGCTAGGCACCATGTGCAACATGCAACCTGATATCACACTGCCATGTTAGAGCAAGCACCTGGGGTTGTGGAGTAGGGGAGATGAGATTTGGAACTTGCACCGCAGTAGGAGTAGCAGGAGATTCTGCAGAGATCATTTGTTTCAGTTGCTCCAGAGGACCACCATCATTCTGTGCCTTCTTCCTTTCAGATTTTGCCTTGTCAAGTAAACACATAAGAAAAAGGAATGAACTTCGCACTTCCAAATTTGTTGATGCATGATGCTGATGAACACAAGTTTTTATGTATGGCAACGACATTGCAGGAGGATGGAATATGTATGAAAATAGAAGGCATTTCAACAAATTGGAAGCAATGCAATCTAGACACCATATGAAAGATCCAACCAAAATCACTCTACCAAGTTAGATGTGTCTCATTATAAGTGGCACTTCAACAAAGTAGAGGCAATACATGTTTGAAATGATATGCAAGGTGCAACCAATATTACACTGTCAACTTGAAGGTGTATCGTCAGAAGGGATTGATGAGGGATACACAAGAAAAGTAGTTTGATGTAAGAACATGGTTAATAGAAAGACGTAGTATGTACAAAAAACAGGAAGGCATGTCATATTCACAGGTATAATGTGTTAACTAAGCAGATGCAATTTACCCTAATTAGAAGCATTACAAGGTAGACACCATATGCAACATGCAACCACATATCACACTGCCATGTAAGAGCAAGGACCTGCGATGGTGGTGTGGGGGAATTGCGGTCATCAACTAGAGAGCTACGTTGACTATCTTCATTTAGCATTGCTGTTTCTTGAGAATCATGTGGGGAGGATGACACTGCACTCTTTAAACGAGTAGGGCGTCTCACAGTAACCCACTGGGGTGACTGTCTCATCATAAGTGATTGATGAGGGATACAAAAGAGTATTAGTTTGATGTACGAACATGGTTAATAGACATATGTAGTATGTATCAAAAACAAGAAGGCATGTCATTATCAAAGGTACGTATAATGTGCAAAGTAAGCAGATGCAATTTAACCAAATTGGAAGCAATACAAGCTAGACACCATATGCAACATGCAACCAAATTTGACAACGTGAAGTTAAAGCAAGCACCTGGGATGGTTGTGTGTGGCAATTGAGATCATCAACTGCAGAGTTACGTTTATCGTCTCCATCTGCTGACACTGCACCCTTTAGGGCGCTGAAACACTTAATTCTTATCTTTGAATTACACTGGAGCGACTTCTATCTTTTCTTTTTTGCATTCATCAACACTACGTCAGAGTCTAAAATACCCATGCATAAAAAAACAATAGTGTGAGTATGGGTGAAGTGTGTGCACAATTAGTATAGTGTAAAGGTAGCAGATAGCAGGTCGGTGAGAAATAAATGACGGGAGAGATATGATAGATCTACAACATGCATGGCACACGAAATTACTACATGATTCTATGAAAATAACAGTCGACTGAAAACAAATAGGCCAGTCCATTTTTTCTGCACCGTTCGATGTACAAAGAACGGGCAAATCGCCTTCATCTACCTCCAGCCAGTCAGTGTTACGATCCTCCTCGAAACGCCAACGACCATCGGCCCATTCCCTGTCTTCGCCCTCCCCTCGACCTCACCACACCGTCGTGCTTGGCACCGCCCCCGACCATCCCTTCAAGCCCCGCCGACCTCCAGATCAGGCGCAAGCAGCTCCTGTGCCCCATGCCCCTATGACAGACACCGATGCGCCGCTTCCTGGGCGAACAGGCGGACTAGGTGCTCCGCGCGCCTAAGCGGGTGCTTCTTCTTTTAATTGCGGTTTGACTGACCCTGAATTGAAATCCAGGCGGCCTACTAACCTCTAGCAAAGGTGAAATAGTAAAGGGAGGAAACCTTGTGCATTTAATATCACGAAGAAGATGCGGTAAGAAGCGCTCAACTAGTTTCTTTCATGGCATGAATACGGTGTGAGCAGAGACATAATATTTGCACGAATAAGGGAAGAGGAGTACCTCTTTCTGCTGGCAGTGCTGTGTCCTCCTTCTGTTTTTCCAATGATCTTCTTATGGTTCGCTAGAAACAAGAAGTTGTGGAGGACGGTGGAGCCTTGGACGAACCCGTGGCCAAGTTGTTGAGTGTGGTGCGGTGGCTGTCTGTCGGTGGCGGGGAACCAGATCCGAGGCGGCGAACGATGGCGTAGAAGGACCAGCTCCGGTGCGGTGGACGGTTGCGAGAGTGGAGCGGCAGCGGTGAGGCGCAGGACGGCGTGGTCGAAGTGGTCCTGGTACGGCGCACGTCGGCATCGGCGTCGTGGAGGCAGCTCTGCGTCGACTTCAGATGCTAAGTCCTTGAGGGTGTTGCGGTTACTGTTGCGTTGGACGACGACGTCGGGGTACCGGTTTCGGCGTGATGGAGGAGAGCGGCAGTGGATTGGGTGCTATGGGGTGGAGGACGGAGGAGGCTGGGGTTTCGCGGCTGGTGGAGAGGGCATTTTGGCACCACGGAGTATGAATGGGGAAATGGAGGGAGGGGGAACTAAGGGGGAACAATGTTTCGGTTTGGGACGCGCTTGTTTGAAATTTGGGGAAAGTTACAAACTTTGCACCCATCTAAAATTTTGGACATGTTGCGGGTTGGGGGTAGGATAGTAATCTCAGGTGTCCCAAATGGTGGGCGGGATAGATTTTGGCCGACGCATGGGTGTTTAAGCGCCCATGGCGTATGAATGCTTCTCGGAGGCGGTTGAGACTAGCGTCTTCGTGAAGTTACACACCTACCCCGATTTAAAGCTTTGGACATCGGGCCGATAGTCTACACGTGCCAGAGTCAGGACAGTAATTACCTACCACCAAACATTAGTCTCGCGTGGTTTCGGGTGACCAGAGGCTTGTTTGGCGCTTCATTCAATATTTGGGAGCAGAAGCAAACGTTTTCGGTTCTCTTGAATTGAATTTTCAGGATTTGTCAAACTCCACAAATCTTTACTCTTGAAAATCCTAAAGCTACAATTATTTTGGAATGGAGGGGGTACATTTCAATATACATTGTACACGAGTATATATTAAAAAATGTGCAACTTACCTCTGTTCATGCATGGTTCCAGATATAATCTCCTTGGTTGCAAAAAAAAATAGTTAGACATGCGTATGAATATATAGCATGTTCAAGCGCACAACAAAGATTAATGCCCCCTTTTAGATCTGATTTACAAATGCCATTATCTCGGGTTCAAATAGATGAATGCACTTCCTATGAATTCGAATCTTCGAAACCCCATTTATTTTGAATTCAACATGTATTCTATTTCGTAGCTAGCAATTTGGAATGTATCCATGTAAGTGATAAATGTATAAAGTGCTTCACACTAACAACATGGAGTGCACTAATTAATGTTTATATATGAATTGCAAAAGCAATGCATTGCCTGTATTTCAAACCGCTCTCACTCTATGGATCGATATATGAAATAAACACATGCACATGCTAGAATTCAATAGAGTATGTGTGTATGATAGACCGATTTTCGTTCATACGCAATTTGCAAAATTCACGGTCTCATCCAAAAATAATAATGCCATTTATATTTTAATTTAATGTGTAGAAACACCTTTTACACATATATGCACTATGCCTCGGCCCGTTCCCACAAATGCGCTATCTATCTCTCTATCTAACGCATCAGTGCACACACTTTATATGCATTGGCATTTCTCTTTCACACATGCTCACAATCTCACCTGGGGTGTCGGGGTGTCTCACGCACATGCTCTCTCTCTCTATCTCTCTCTCTCTTTCTAACTCCTATGTACCTCTCTTTTCACTAACCTCAGTTGGAAAACACTATTTCTCTCACATGCATATATAAACACGCACGGTCTCTACTAGCCCTCTATACGCACATATATGTGCCTACGTGTCTACCACACGCACATTATCTTTAGGCCTCTCTCGCACACATTGCCCCCGACCCCCCCCCCCAGACACACCTCTCTCTTAATAGTTGGCAGATATGATTCCATCAGATCATTCGGTAGGATATCCCTGACTATTAGGCTGGTTGGTAATACGAGGCAAAGTTTTACCCTAGTTCGGACCCTTGCAGTTGAGGAAAAAGCCTACTCTTGGTACTGTATATTAGTGATAGGGGTGTGTACAAAGTACAGGTGAATACCAGACACTGTGCGTGTGTGTGTGTATACTATCGACGAACTAGCCCCCAAGCTTCTATAACATACTCGGGGCCTAGGGTTACAAATCATATATAGTCAACTTATCACCAGTGGGGATAGAGTCCTCCACGACTCTGGTAGCTTTGTGTTGTACGCCGAGTCCTCCACGTGGGTCTTCGTATAATGCGTCTCAGTCCTACCTATGTGGCGCAGGATGGAACTGACCCATGAGTCCTCATGTTGACCCACCACAACTAGAAATGATGTGCCCACCACTGCACACACGCAATCGGCCACTAAGAAAATAAGCATATACAATAGTACAATGTTATACATGAAAGCTAATTGCATGGTGCATCCAAAAATATTTGTTCTGCATTGTGAATGTTTATATTTTCTCCTAAAATATTAGTGACGGGAAAGAGAAATGAAGGGCATATCGCTCCTTGTCTCCACCGGACACCCCCCCTCTTTCTACACCACTTTCACTTACGCACACAAACTATCTCTCGGCCCTCTAAAAGTATGCATGCCCGCGACACATTCACGCGTGATGGTCACTATATTTCAAGCTAAAGCACTATACGGTCACTGGACTTCAGAATATGCTCATTATGGTCACTGTATACATTCTCGTGGTGATCATACGGTATCTAGCTCATGATACGTCTCCGTATTTTGTTGATGACACTGACGGACTTTGTATTTGATGCGTGCTCCGTATTTTCTTCATGACACTTACGCTCATTGTGTTTGAAGCGAAAGCATGATATGGTCACTGGACTTCAGAATAAGCTCATCACGGTCACCACATGCATTTTGTGGTGCTAACCAACATGTAGTTGGATGGTTAGGAGGACAGTGGTTTCTCGAGCCCACCAGGGTTAAAGTCTCGGTGCTCGCATTTATTCCGGGTAAATTTTAGTATTTTCCGGCGATGTGCGTTCAGTGGGAGGAGACGTTCCACTCGACTACGAGGCACCTATGGTGACTTCCTAAAATCTCAAGATCATATGCTGGCTCACTCTCTCGAAGGTGCTCATAGGGGTAGGGTCTGCGTGTGTGCACTTATAGCGCTGAGTACTTGTGCATATATATGAGCCCTTGCGTCTGTACCGTGTTAAAAAATTACATGTCAAGATTATATGGTCACTAGCTCACCCGTACAACTCCGTATTTTGTTGATGACACAATCAATTGACCAGTCAAACATTCCATGTGGCGCAACTAGTCTTGCACCATCGGGGCGCATAACCGTGGGGCCCACCTGTCAGCGCGTATATGAAAGAAAGAAATGGTAGTTTGAGTCTGTACTGTGTTAATAAAATACATTTTAGGGTGATCATACGGTCACTGGCTCACCATACAGCTCTGTAATTTGTTGATGACACGGTCAATTGACCAGTCAAACGGTCCAAATTCAGCAGTGCACATTACCATTGGGCCCACCCGTCATCGCATATATGAAGGACAGAAATGGTAATAAATTAGTGGTCGGTGGGGATTCGAAGTCGTGAGACCTCTGGTTGACAGTCGTCGACGGTGGGGGGGCGGTGATTGGGCGGTGGCATGGGGATTGCCAGAGAAAAATCTCGGCGCGGGGGCGGGGGCTAGAGGGATGGCCGAGCAGCGGCAAACCAATGGTGCGGAGTAGTTTCGGAGCGGCGCAGGCCGGCCGTGGGCAGCGGGGGCCGGCGGTTCAGCAGGTGGTGGCTGGCGGCTCAAGGGGGTGGAGGTTGAAGATAAATTGCAGGCCCTTGATTTCGTCTCCAACGGCTGGAAAATCTACTGACCAATGATGAAAAAATCAGTCGATTGACGTGTAGCCTCACCCCGCACGTACACATGCACACACGCAACACTCGCTCGAACACACGCATGCATGCAGGCGTGCAACACTGACATGTACACATAACGATCACACGCACGCATGCAGGCATGCAACACTGACACGTACACATGCACTCATGAACACACGCACGTATGCACACTTGCATGCAACACTGAAACGTACCCATGCACGCATGCCACACTCGCACACCTACATGCACACAACACACGATGCAAGACACACGCTCAACCTATACATGCATGCACCCTTTGTTAAGGATATGGATTGTTACGTGTATTAATCAATCTTATCTGTGATAAGCAGAACATTGATGTTTGCAGCGGTCTTTATGAGTCACAACCTATCGAACGTTCTATCAACGTATACATGAAAATTTTAAAATTCTCTTACAGTATATAGTAGGCTTATCTAGATCAAATAGATGACGTCACACTCAATGAACAATCATCAGTTTATGAAATGCCCGCTTCTGACCTCCCTGGCCCACCAAACTTCCTCTGTCGTGCGCTGCCTATGTTGGTCTCTGACATGCACGCCATGTACCCAAAGAGCCCACACGTCAGTGGAAGAATGGCGCGGTGTCGTACATTAGAGTTGAGGGCACCACTCGCTGCACGCCCGGCTGAACACGCCTCCTTGCCGCATTCAAACGCCTCCATGAAACCCGCCCGTGTGGAAGCCGAGAAACTCACTCTGGACACACGTCCATTCATGACCGGTCCCACATTAAACACAACGCCGGCCGAGCTCCTCCCGTCCAGTGTCTATTTAATCTCCTATTTAAAGGAGGCCAAACACCGACCAAGAATCGCACACCTCCGCCGCTCCCCTATCTCCTCCTTCACAATTTTGTCCACTCTTACAATGGCTTACGAAGAGTAGTTATCCCGCATCCAAGCTGGCTGGGTGGCCCGACGAGCCCGCCAGATACGAGCTATGCAGCTCGTTGATCCACCTCCCTCTCCTCGCCCGACGGAGCCAGTTGCCACCCCAAGCCGACACGCGGTTCAGCAACTCGCCGCTCCAGGCCAGCTCGACGAGGAGCGGCGCATGGGCGGCCTCGCTGCCGTCCATGTCGCCGCCTCGTACCGCACCTCTCATGTCTGCGACCGCATCTCCCATTTCTGTGGCCGAGACTCCCATGTCGGCGGCTGCGCCATGCAAGCAGCGATAGAAGCCGGGTGCACGGACAGTGACGAGTCGGTGGCCAGCGCCTCCGCATCCGCCGCCATCATCGAGGAGAAGTAGAACACGGGAGGCCACCGCCGCTTGGGTCCCATGAAGGCCAACGCGAAGGCGACACCGGCGTACACAACATGTGTCTTGTTGGATCCTTTTGTTGTGAGGACCTTCGTCGACCCCGCATGGGCTCCACGGAAGCGGAGAAGCCCCCTTCCACCATCATCTTCAGCATCAGCCAATGATATCAGTTGGGCAGTGGGGAAGCGAGCCGTCCTTTGCACTGAAGCATATACCTTCGGGGTTCGTGGCAGTCCGGTGATCAATCTGCCGAACATGAGGAACACAAATGGATCGGCGGGCGACTATTTATGCAGGTAAATATACCTATGCTGTCCAGAACTAGCATCGCGTAGTTCATTTGAATGTAATGAAATCCGTCATGTTTGTATGAAAATCCGGTATTTTATATGATTTCCGTCATAGTTTATATGAAATATCACCGTGTTTGCATGAATTTCGTCCGGTTGGTTGAGTTGTTGTCATAATGTGTGCAGCTACGGTTAGATGGCATAATTTGCGGGTCGCCGTAGTACCAGAACAGAAGATATTAAGGAGGCACCAAAACCAAACAAAATAGCTTTGGTCTATATATAGAACTTATTCTGGTGAACCCATGTAAAATATTAGTTGTATTTTATTGCAAAGTACATAATTAAACCAGGTTCCAAACATATGACCATGTACCATCGCTAATGTATTGTCTATTTCTTCACATTGTATTGAGGGCTAAGGATAAAGAGACGAAGTTTATAATATGGTAAGCATAGTATGACATCATTCATATCACAAAACAACTTAGAACAGACAAACAGGCAATTGTAACGTTGTGTGGGCAAGTCCAACACGGAACTAGATTACAGGTCAAGATCAAAGGAACATCATTCCTCTCTTTTAAACCTTGTAAGGTGCAATGATACGCTAAGACAATTGTGTATAAAATTGAAAAGAGTAATATACATTGGATGCAAACCATGCAGTTCAAGGCACAAGTCAGAGTAAGTAGTAGTTAAAAGGCATGAGGATTAAGGACTTACAACAACGGCTTTGACTGGTGTAGTCATGCCCTTCTTCTTGCTGGTGTGACAGTCCTTGAAGATTTCCACGACATTTGGTTCAGGTACTTTTCGGTCCTTACAGGCTTTCCTTTGCATTTGGAACAAGTCAATATAGATCTGATAATATGGTACAGCGAAAAGAGTGAAACAGCAGCTAATTACAAGATCCTCGCAGTGTGCAATATAGCTACGAGATCCTGTCATCTGTTGGAATTTCACTTTTGTACGGTTGGCCTTGTTCTTTGAACAATTCACCTACACGAAGATAGATTTGTGTGGCCCATGTGTAAATAGGACTTCAACATGTGTTTTGATCACATATATATAATGTACCTGATACTTCGGATCAGACCAGTGTTTAACGAGGCCCCTCGAGTCTTCATCCGATATATTTTCCATTGGAGATGTTTGGGAAAGTTCACTATTAGCCTTGCCTTCAAAGTGAGTTTTCCTCAAGTTATACCAATACTGTAGCAGAGCAGACTTGAAACATGGGTGCAAGCTTGTCTGGTTGCATCATCTTGGCTATCCAACTTGAACCTCATCTGTTGAAAATTATGGGAGTCTCATTATCAGCAACCTAGAAAGTATGGGACAGAGTAAGATGATATTACTAGTTTCCATACATAGCCATACTTACAGATAAATGGTCGAGGAAGGTGTTGAGCTAGGTTTCATCTTATTCATTCGTGTACTGAATCCATGTTGGGAGGATACGTACATGACACCTAACGGCAACCGCTGCCTCTGATACTAACTTGGCTGACTCTGTAGCATCACATGGCCTTTTTAAACCTGCCTCAAAACGGATCTCCATTCTTCCTTCTTCTAGATTTAGTTAACCTATCGAGCATTATCCCTAATGTTTGTTTCCTCTTGCGCCTAGGTGCTAGTCCAACAACGAACATAGGAAGTGTTAGTGTACATCAAACTGTGAGACTACATACAAAGAAGCATGCAACTGTAACTTGACTCCAGCAACTACCTTCTTGCTGTTGAAGCTCACAAGGTTCATCTGATCTTGCCAACTCATCTTGCGTCAAGAGTGCTTGGGAAGTAGTGTCAGGTGGCAAGGAAGCTTGGGAACATGCTGCTAGCTCAGTTGACACACGAGTAACTCGTGCAGCTGGTAGTACTATGGTAGGTGTTGCAAGAACTAGGGATGTCTCTGCTTGTTTGGTGGTAGCTATTTGTTTATGTTTGGCTTTTTTTGCAGCTCGTGTAGCATGGGATACCCTGTTTGTATAATTTTCTGCTGGACTTTGACCTTCTATTGCACCATCAGTATCAGCAGAATCTGCAGGATTCATCTGCTTATCATTCCCTGCCATTCTGTGTTTCTTCCTCTTTCTCTGTGCCATGTTAAGTCAAGCCGATAAGAAAAACGAATAACAATTTAGTTCTTCAGAACAAATTGATGCGTGATGCAGATGAACTGAACTTTGATGTTAGACAACCACATGATAGGAGGATGTAATATGTATGAAAAACAGGACGGAAGAGATAACCAGAACTATGATGTGTAAACTAAGCAGAAGACATTTCACCAAATTAGAAGCAATGCAATGGAAGGTAGACACCATATGAAAGATGCTACAAATATCACTCTACCAAGTTAACAGTGTCTCATCATAAATGGCGTTTAAACAAATGTGAAGCAGTACAAGAAATAAATCATATGCAAGATGCAAACAACATCACACTACCAAGTTAGAGGTCTCTCGTCATTAGTGCCATTGCATATTCACAGCATTGCATATTCACAGCTTATGATGTGTAAACTAAGGAGAATGCATTTCAAAAAATTAGAAGCAATGAAAGCTAGACACCATATGAAAGATGCAACGAATATTCACTCTACCAAGTTAAAATTGTCTCGTCATAAGTGCCATTTCAACAAATTAGTAGTACAAGCTAGAAAAGAATGTGAGATGTAACCTATATCACACTCCGAAGTCAAACGTGTCTTATGATAAGTGATTGCTGCAGGTTACACAACAGTAGTAATTTGATGTAAGAACATGGTGTGATAGACAGATATTGTATGTTTCAGAAACAGGAACACGTGTCTTATTCAAGTATGATGTGTAAAGTAAGTAGATGGAATTCAACAAAATTAGAAGCAATACAAGCTAGACATCACACATAGCATGCAACCACATATAACAGTGCCAAGTTAGAGGGAGCACCGGTGATGGTGCACTAGGGGAGACGTGCTCATCATAAACACAGCTATATTGAGTGTCTATGCATGTGTTGTCTTGGAAATCATCTTGGGGGTGGAGGAGTAGAAACTGTAGAGGCCCTCCATTTGGAAGGAGCACCTTTATCTACTGCCTTGCTAACTTCCTTCTGCTTTATTGATTTTGAATTATCAAGTAAAACCGACAAGAAAAAGCAACAAAATTCTCTCTTCAGAACTCATTCATGCATGATACTGATAATCACTACTTTGATCTAAGGCAAACACATGATACCAGGATGGAATATGTACGAAAAACAGGATGGCATGGCATGTTCACAACCGTTTGTGTAAACTAAGCAGAAACCATTCCAAGAAATAAGAAGCAATGCAAGCTAGACACCACATGAAAGATGCAACCAATATGACTCTGCCAAGTTAAAAGCGTCCCATCATAAATGGAATTTCAACAAATTAGAAGCGGCGCATGCTATAAATCATATGAAAGATGCAACTAATATCGCACTGCATATACAAAAGGTGTCTCATCATATTGATTGATGCGGGATACAAAAAAACAATAGTTTTATGTAAGGACATGCTTAATAGACAGATGTACTATGTACTAAATACAGGAAGGCATGTCACATTAATAGGTATAATATATAAGCTAAGCAGAATAGCACATGTAGTTTAACCAGATTGGAAGAATTACAATCTAGACACCATATGCAACATGCAACCACATATCACGCTTCCAAGTGAGAGCAAGCACCTGCGATGCTAGTGTAGGGGAAATGCGGTAATCAACTACAGAGGTACGTTCACTATCTTCATCTAGCCTTGCTGTTTCTTGAGAATCATGTCGGGAGGCTGACGCTGCATTCTTTAAATGAGGAGTAGTCCACTTGCCTGACTGCCTCATCATAAGTGATTGATGAGGGATACACAAGAACATTAGTTTGATGTAAGAACATGGTGAATACACAGATGTACTAGTATGTACCAAAAACAAAAAGGCTTGTCATATTCAAAGGTATAATGTGTAAGCTAAGCAGATGCAATTTAACCAAATTGGAAGCAATACAAGCTAGACATCCGGCTGGAGTGGTGAGCATGATCATCTAGGACCTGAGAGCCTGGTGGGAGGCGGGATGCTTCGCCACCATCGCAGCTTTTAAGTTGGCTTCCAGGTGATGCCTGTCTTTGCTAGGCTTGTCACTGGCTCGGCCAGTGCCCTGACTAGCTATTTATCTTCTGGTGCTCACGGGTTGGTGGTTCATGTAAAAAATATCTTTCCTTATCTTAATAAAGACCGACTTTGGCCTTTCGAATACAAGCTAGACACCATATGGAACATGCAACCACATATGACACCGTGAAGTTAAAGCAAGCACTTGGGATGGTGGTTCATTGCGAGCGAGGTCATCAACTCCAGAGCTACGTTTACCGTCTCCATCAGCTGACACTGCACCCTTTATAGCGATGTAACGTGTCGTGCCTACCCGCGAAGAAAGCTGGCTCAACTTCTCTCTTTTCTTTTCTGCTTCTCTGGACGCAGACTCTGAAATACCCTTGCATAAAAACACAATAGTGAGAGTATGGGTGAAGTGTGTGTAGAACTAGTGCACTGTAAAAGTAGCAGATAGCTGGTGGCTGAAAAATAAATGACAGGATACATATGGTAGCTCTACAACATTGCATGGCAAACAAAATTAGATTCTACTCCGTATGATTTTGTAATATATGAGCACAGGAAATGCAGGTACTCCTCCAGCACACCACCACATGTGGTCATATCAAGATAACACTCGACTGAAAATAAATAGGTCAGTCGATTTTTTTAATGAACCGTCCGATCTATAAGGAACGGGCAGATGGCCTTCGTCTACCTCCCGACAGTCACTGTTGACGATCTTTCTCGAACCGCCAGCGACCACTGGCCCAGACTCCTGCCTCCGCCACCCCGCCCTCCCCTCGACCTCACACCACCGCCGTGCTTGGCAGCGCCCCAGGCCATCCCTTTAATCCCGGCCGACCTCTAGATCACGCGCCAGTAGCTCTAGGCTCCACACGCCCCTAAGATAAACACCGAGGCACTGCTTCCCCAGCGGACTAGTGCCTGTTACACCGAGGAATGCTTCCATTAATTGGGAATCAACTGACCAGCAATTGAAATTCAGGGGGGCGACGGACCTCTAGCTAAGGCGAAATAGTATATGAGGAGAAACCTTGTGCATCGCGAGTTACTAGGAACATCTAGTATCAAGAAGAAGCGGTCAACTAGTGTCTTCTGTGGGATGAATACCGTGCAAGCAGACACATAAGATTTGCATGAATAAGGAAGACGAGTACCCTTATAGGTTGCCAGTGTGGCCTCCTCCATATGTCACCGCGATCTTCTTTTTTCTCCCGGGGAAACCGATGTTTTGGAGAATCGTGGATCCTTGGACAAACCTATGGCCAAATTGTTGACTATGTTGCCGCGGCCGTATATTGGCGGAGGGGAAGCAGATCTGAGGCGGCGAAGGAAGGTGTAGCAGGAACAACTCCGGTGAGGTGGACGGTGGGGAAGTTGGAGCGGCAGCGGTGAGGCGCAGGACAGCGTGGTTGAACTGGGTCGGGTACGGACGGCTCGGCCTCGGCTTCAACTACTATCTGTGGAGGGCATTGCGGTTGAGGTTGCATGGACGACAACGTCGGGGTATCGGCTCCGGCGTGATGGAGGAGGGCGGCGGTTCATGGGTGGGATGGGGTCGCGGACGGAGGACGCCGGGCTTTCACGGCTGGTGTAGAGGTAGTTTTTGCGCCCACGGAGTACGAATGGGGAATCGGACGGGTG
>NC_057798.1:596985153-596993251 GCF_018294505.1 Triticum aestivum | reverse complement strand
GCGCTTGTTTTTGGCTTTTTTGAACAAAAGATGGGACGCGCTTGTTTGAAATTTGGGGAAAGTACAAACCTTGCCCCCTCTTAAATTTTGGACCTACTGCGGGTCGGGGGTAGGATGGTAATCCCAGGTGTCCCAAATAGTGGGCGGGAGCGATTTTGGCCGCGCGCATGTGTGCTTAGGCGGCCATTGTGTATGAATGTATTTTGGAGGTGGTTGCGTGGCGTCTAGATGAAGCTACAAACCTACCCCGGTTTAGACCTTTGGACGTCGGGCCGGTAGGTTTCACGGGTCGGAGTTATTAGAAAAGTAATTTCCTTGTACTACCAAACATTGGTCTCACGCGGTTTCGGGCGAGTAGAGGCTCTTTTGGCGCTTCGTTCGAAATTTTGAAACACAAGCATTCAAGTTTAGAGTACTCTTGAACTGTGAGGATTGACCTAAATAGACAACGTTAAATTTGACCTTGTATGTCTGAAAACCTCATTAAATTATCCACTTCTTTTTGAAATTTTGACACTTGAAAATCCTATAACTACGATTATTTTGGAATGGAGGAGCTAAATTTGAATCTATTTTGTACACGACTACATATGCTATTATGAACAAAATTAGAGCAAAGATTGGTGCCCCCATAATTTAGGTATGATCTAAAAATGACATCATATCAAATTCAAATAATTGAATGGACTTCATGTTTAATTCGATTTTTTTTAAACCACCTTAAGTTGAATTCAAATGTATGCTAGTTCATAGGTAGCTATTTATAATGTTCATTGTGTTACTTTCATATGTGCTTTACACACACAACATGAACTATACTCACGTTTATATTCGATTGCTAAAGCAATGCATTGTATGGAGTTCTAAATACTAACTATGTGGATCAGTTGTGTCGAATAATAACATAGACACGCTCAAATTCGATAGAATCTAGATGTCTAATGGATCAATGACCGTCCCTTACACGAATTGCAAATATCATGATCCCATCCTAATATTTGGATACAATTTATATATTTAATCAATGTGTACAACAGTCTTTTACGTGTAGTTTCACTCTCCATCGGTGGTCTCTCACACATGCTCACACACTCTCTCCCGAGGTGTCTTTCTCACACACATGCTCTCGATATAACCCTCCCTCCCTCCCGTACCATTTACGAATGTTTTCAGTAACCTTTATCACAAGCACTCTTCTTCTCCCAAGCATACACATGCACAATCCCCATCGACCCTTTCTATATACGTAGACCTGCCTATGTGTCTCTTGTACGCACATTATCTTTAGGCATGTCTCTCACACATTGTCTCACACCTCTCTTCCTAATCGACGAGTATGATTCTAGTAGAGCATTTTGTAGGATGCCCCTTAAAGTTAGGTTGGATGCATAGTAATATCAGAGATAAAGGGGTTACCCTAGTCCGAGAACCTAGGGTTACAAATCCTAGCCGGCTTTGTGAGTGGACACAGAGTCCTTCACAATTCTGCTATCTTTGTCTTGTACGACTAGTCATCCATGGGTCTCCCTAAATGTGTCACGGGCCGACCAATGTGGCACATGACGGAACCGAACGAAGGGCCTCACCTCGACCCACCAGACCTCACGCGGTGACACACCCTCTGCCCCCACGTCTCGTTATCTTCTCAGACCCACACATACCAACACAGACACCACACACAAAAAAATATTCTCCTGGTGCCTCTATCCCCTCCCCCCGTGCATATACACACTCAAGGGAATCTCTCGTCGTGACGTCATATTCGTCTCTCTCTTGACCACTCTCATTTCTCGTGCTATCTCTCCCATGCGCCCCCCCTGTCGGCCCCTCTATCCATGCCTCTCTCGAATACGTAATACACACACATACCTCTCTAGGCCCTGCCAAATGCATCAACTACACATTCACACATGTTACATCACGTACCCCATTGATCTAAAAAGCCCTCTCTTCACGTTTATTTCGCATACAACATTCCTTTTGAATAAAGTGTGGCCAAAAAAATATTTTAGAATTTCTACATATATACAACATTACAAAGTTATATGGAGGAGTATGAATGCTAATTTGCATTGCACGGTGCCCACAATGATATTTATTCTGCACTGTGACTTTGTATATTTTTATACTATATATAAAGTTAGTCATAATAAAGAGAAACGAAGGGCATCTCTTCCTCCATTACATAACCCCCCCCCACACCCCTTTCACGTACGCACACAAACTATCTCCAGGTCCGCTAAAAGTAAGCCCCCAGCACATTCACGCATGTTTCATCTTTCTCTTGCGATATATACAGTGACGATCATTGTATTTGAAGCAAAAGCTTGATACGTACATTGGACTTCAGAATCCACTCATTATGGTCACCATTTACATTTTGTGGTTATTATACAATCACGGGCTCACCATACAACTCTGTATTTGCTCAAGACACGACTAGTTGACCAGTTAAACGCTCCACGTGGCACCTCTAGTGTTGCATCACATTATCTCACTACCATCGGGCCCACCTGTCGGCTTGTATCTACTCTACATCTACACTCTTATAAAATACACTCTTATAAAAAACATAGTTGATGATGATGGTGTGCCTACCGTCCTGCAATATAGGCCGTCCGATTTATATCTGACGGATGGGAAAGAAACTATGGCAATTTTGCAAAAAGGTACCCCACACACCTCTCCACATTTGCAAATAAGGCTTTCCCTCGTTCATCCTTTTCTCTCACAAGATAAACTAGTATACAAATGCATCTTGATATTACGTGCAACGCACGGGCATCTTGCTAGTAAGAATGAAAACAAATGACAAAAAAATGTTGGATGGTGGTTCGAAGTCATGATCGCGGGCACAGCGGACAAGGTGGCCTTGTATTGGTATGTTGAGCCGTCTGTTTTAACACACAGGAGCTGGTGTGGTGATTATACACACATGCACGCATGCACATGAACTACATGCACGCAACACTCACACGAACACATGCACCCATGCACGCACGCAACACTCACACGTACACACGCAGCCATGCACGCACACACACAACACTCACATGCACGCATGCATGCACACACCAGTACACCACATGACCAACACACACTCTCACGCTCAAGTGCTCAACCTACACGTGCATGCGCACACATCAGGCCCTGACAGACACATACACAACCAGGTGATTCCCGCGCACGGGTTGGAGTCTTGTCACACCTGTGTAAATTTGTGTTTATCTAACATTTTCCCTATGTGAACAGACAGGTGGGACCCGCAAGGAATGTGGTCAATTTAACTAGTCCACATGGTGCCACGCAGACTATTTGGCCGGTCAACAGAGTGCAATCCAATGCTGAGCAAGTGACCGTATAATCACCGCAAAACGTATATAGTGACCGTAATCAGCTTATTCTGAAGTTCGGTGACCGTATTACGCTTTTCTCTCTGTAGGCCCTCCAAAACTACATCTCTACACGTTCTCGCATGTTACATCTAACAACTATGCAATACAACACTACTACTACACTCTAACACAATAGATCATATATGTTTTTAGTTTTACTAGATATCATATTGTTACTTAATTATTCAGTTTGCATACATTAAAATTGCCTTTGAAATGTATGGCCAGTATCATCTACCGCACGGGAAAAATCCCGCCCTTTCCTGTTTAATCTGGGTTGTATCGATGGATCGTGCGAAACAGCAAAACTATAGTACTATACAGTACAAGTGACAGTTCACTGGGCTGTCGTGTCATGTACTCCTCCGTCGTAAGAGTGGAGCGCTCGCTTTCATAAATCTTCTAGTCCCTTTCACCGACATGTGGGACATCAAGCTACCGGGTCCACGTGCCATACCGGAATATAGTGCAGAGCAGCCGGGGTGAAGCACCCAGTCATGGCGTCGGCGTAGTAATGAGCAATGAGGCATCAAATCACAAAGCTGTACCTTTCCCACAGTTAAGTTGGAGGGATGAAGTAATAATGCTAAAAAAAGAAGTTGGAGGGACGAAGCAACCATCATTTCACTCGTTGCTGAATCCGCTTCTCCCTCATCTTCTTCAAGTTAACCACGTGTTGCTTCTGTCATTGTTCTGCCTCATGTGGGGTGCCGATCGGCTTGGTAAGGCACTGACACGTGGGAATGCATGTTAGCAAACCGCTAGGACAATGTCCTCTAAAAATAAGAAACCTCCCCCGCCATCCGCGCGGTAAAATCACCTCCTTTTTACTAATCTTGATTCTATAATTTTTTAGATCAATATAATTGAGATTTGTATAGATAGCACACAGGAGCAAAATCAAGTGGTACGGTTAAGGGCATCCACAATGTGTAGCCAAATGTGAAAATAGCTTTTGGCATCGTGGGAACCATTGTGGACGGTGTTGCCAAAGCCTAAAAGATGGAACCGAAGCTCCCTGATTGATTGATTGAAGGAATAGAAAAATGCAACGTCTCTCCTCTTTCTCCCGTGCTTGAATGCATGTACAGTATAGAGCACAGAGTCTACTCCCCTGTCCCTTGTATCACAAATCACAAAGCAGTGAGGCGTCAAATCACAAAGCACGGACGAAGCAACCATCATTTCACTCTTCGCTGACTCCGCTTCTCCATCGTCGTCTTTGAGAAACCATCTCACTTCACTAAGCTGGAAAGACGACGCTATTGTGTACTAGTAGTACTAGTACATTTACGCGTCCTTTTGTTAAACGGACTTCCTGGATGAAAATAAGGCGGTTGTCTCGGCTTGCAGGCAGCACCTGCGAACGACTTACCGTGGTCTCCCTCAATGGTGTTCTCCGTCGAACGCACTTCGCCAAACCACAACGTTCGAGATATCATCGACGTCACCGCAATGGGGAAGGAAGTCAAATATAGTTACTACCTCCATTTTTTGTACACAAGTCCAGTATATCAAAATTACAATTTGCAAAAGGCCACTAACACTAATCGAGGCAAAATTGATGGGGTTTGCCTCGTACTAGCAACCAAGGACATTAATATCCCCTACATGCATGCGGAAGTGAGAAGTGCATGGCGCTGCATTAATCAAGCGATGAGGAGTGAGATGGTTAGCTCTTTGGGATTTGGAGAAAAATTATGCATTAATTGACACGTGAAACGAGGATTTGTATCGATTAATCCCGCGTAGGAAAACCCCGCCTTTCTTTTTTAACACTAGTACTCCTAGTACGTACGTACTTATCCTGTTTGGATCTAGGCCTTGCATTGCCATACTTTGCCACACATTTTTGCCAAGCTTGCCTAAAGTTTTCAAAATGAAAAGGAGGTACACTTGCGCATGGCTGTCGTGGTCACACCGCACCCTCACACAGTCGCTCCTGCACGCCGTGGTTGCACCGCACCCTCACGCAGTCGCTCCTACATGCCGCAAACCCAACCAAGGGAACGCACCCTCACGGACACATGCTGTCGCATGTGAACAAACCAAACTCAGCCATCCTACCGTTGACACATAATTTTCATTTATAGAGTATGTTTATCCAACCGCATGTTGGGGAGTATCCGTACGGCCCGTGCGGTGGTCTGTTGGGGAAGAAGAAGAGGTGAGGAAGAAGGGTTAAAAAACATAGGATATTCATCCAACCGCCTGAAATGGTAGACTGATCCAAGTCAGGCGACCTGCATAACAGTATATGTTTTTACACAGCAAAAGATCCATAAAAACAACAACATAAACAAAAACTATCACTACTCGCGGAACAAGACGGCCTCGTCGTCTTTGGCTGCCGGTGCGAACCAGCCGTAGTTGCCGACGTGTGTCTCTGCACCGTGGTTGTCCTCGGCCTCCAGCTACCCATTCATGCGGAGCGTGCGGGCGCTCTTCACGGACGAGAGCACCGCCCCGTTCAAGTTGAGGACGTCATGTTCTGCCTGCAGGAGGGCCTCAATGGCAACGGCATCCGCACGCTCCGCGTCGAGTCGAGCCTCTGTCGCCCGGTTCAAGTCCAGGACGTCCGGTTCCGCCTACAGGAGGGCCTCGATGAGAGCGGCATCCGCGTGCTCCGCGTCGAGTTGAGCCTCTGCCACCCGGTTCAAGTCCAGGACGTCCGGTTCCGCCTGCAGGAGGGCCTCGATGGCAGCGGCATCCACACACTCCGCCTCAAGTTGAGCCTCTGCTACATGGTTCACATCCACGACATTCGGTTCCGCCTACAGGAGAGCCTCGATGGCAGCGGTATGCGCGCGCTCCGCGTCGAGTTGAGCCTCTGCCTCCCGGTCCTCTTTTAGTATCGGCAGGTTGAACCGCTGGTCTGCCTGCACCATGGGGGACTCGGACACCGACACGAAGTCGACGTCCATCGTCTCATACCCATCGGGGGCCTTCTGCGCCGCGACCTCCGCCATGAACATTGGATCGGCTTCCTCCTCCTCGAAGCTTGGCTCCAGAGAACTCGGGGATTGGCCCACCGCAAAGCGAGCTTGGGAACGGAGGTCTGTGGCACCGACCGCTACCGCGATTTCAGCGCGGCGCTCCGGCGTCAGCATCTTGTAGTACGTGATCTTGCGGCGCACCATGGCTTTCCGGCGAACTAGGGGACGCTTGATGCGGGCTAGGGGATCGAAAGGTGGGAGAATGGGCTGGAGATTAGGTGTGGTTTTAGGGCAGTGGCTGGCGTAGGCCGGGCAGCGAAGGTTCTGGTGTGAATAGTGGTTCCAGTGATGACCGGTCAATCGGTTTTGACTGTACATCGCTCTTATCGCGTTCGCGTTGCAGCCTGGGATGCTGGACCCTCCACGTCGCTCACCGAATGGAACGCGCTTCATCTTGTGTTTTCGCTCGCTTGTGGGACCGCAGTTGAGAGCAAACGACGTCCATCCCCCTCCCCCGCCCGCATCATTTATACTACCACTCCCTCCGTTTTATGCGGAGTAAATAAAAACATAGGGAGTATTACTACGGATGAGGATCCCCTGACGTGGCCGAACCCATTCAGTAACTGACATGCGGGGCCTAGCAAGCCTGTGGTTATACGGGAGCACCCTGGCTGAGTATTTTATACCATAGGGTAAGGCAGGGATACCTACGTCAGAGGATCCACTTCCACTACTACTCCCTCCTTCCATTTACTATACAGGGCCTAATGTGTTTTTCGAGGCTAACTTTGACCAAATGTTAGAGTAATAATATATGACATGCAACTTACATAAAGCATACGGTCAAATTGTATGTGAAAGGAGCTTCCAATGATATAATTTTCACATTATACATCTCATGTACTATTAATCTTATCAATAGTCAAATGCGGTTTTGAAAAACGCATTAGAGCATGGTTAATAATATAGCCAGTCGATGTCTATAAGGAACTGCCATGCCATCTATAGCCATCATCTATTATATGCACTCATACAGTAGTGTGGGCTATAAGGTTGGCTATTTCCCGCAAAAAAAATTATAAGGTTGGCTATTGTATTAGTACTTTTTTCCATCTCTTCTCTATCTCTTTCTTCATATTTATTTTATTTAACTAGGAATGCGTATATAGCTAGGCTCTTGCATGAGAGCTCACTCCCCTTACTTTTTCACATCTCTCTCCTCCACAATGGCCATATATAAATGGAAGGAGGGAGTACTACTATGAGCACTGCATACTCTAGTACAGATGTTGTCAGTACTCCACTATTAGACTGGCTATACGTGGCGAAATCCTAGTAGGAAGAGCATGCGCGAGAACAAGCACATTCACATGGTTGAAAACAAATTGGAAACCATCTCGAGTACAAATCTAGGAGTACGTACGAATCTAACAATATTGATTGGGCGTTGTTGAATGTTGATACTTTTTTGATCAAAGTAGAGATACTTTGACTACACATAAAACTTATATGTAAACTAGAAAGGATAGGAGGGAGTATATTGTACATTCAAAAATGAAACGAACATTGAATACCCTTTATATATGATTTGCAGATGTTATGATCACCGGTCCAAAATTTTGAATCCGCCTTAGGTATCACACATGCCCCCACTCGTTCTCTCTCGATTTCATCTTGGGGTCCGGAGATCGATTGAAAGAGGACTAGGGTGGGTACAATACGTTCATTTCGCTTACGAACGTACAATATACTCCCTCTAATCCC
>NC_057798.1:596971585-596984876 GCF_018294505.1 Triticum aestivum | reverse complement strand
CCCCCGCGGGTCATTTCTATCATAGAAACAGACCAAACCTTTATCTCCTTGCACGACACACAATTGATCTCTGAACATCAATCGATCTCGTCAACATGTGTCGGGGCATGAAACGAATGCAATGTCAAAACTAAGACACAAAGTGCATGTAGTGGAGGCAAAGTTAAACTTTAAACGAACCGTTTGATTGTATGCATGTCGGACAAATTACAGCATTGGACATACAAGCATGGTGTAGACCCACATGCGAATGATACTCGGCGGAATGTTCAAATGAGGCATGCAGGAGGATGGACTCGACTGGAGGGCGACATGATCGATGGAGAAGAGGGTTGGAGAGGAATTAGAAATAAGCAAAGGCCACATGATTATACTTGAATGGCTCAAATAAACAATAAGTTGTCTCACTTGGCCTATATAGTGAAAGGCCTAACGCGCAATGTGGAGCACTGACGCTCGAATATGGCCGGGAAAACAGGGAAACTGACATGTGGGGCACACCTGTCGGGACGACGTAGTGCAAACTAGTCCAATGGAGGAGCTGGCCCACGACCTCCTCGCCACGGAAACCGTTCATGTGCCTCGTGGGGGCCAACAACGTGGCGCAGCTCCAGCATCGCCTCTGGACATGGCGAACGCGGTGAGCGACATGCTCACCATCGCTAGACGCGGTTGGTTTCAGTGTGCCGAGGGTGGCGTTAGTGCTGTGGCACGACCAACAGTATGTTTGGTTTGTGCCCAAGGTTGCCCCATCAAAGCATTGGGTAGCCAAAATTTTGGTTGAGATTTTGGTTGCCCATGATTTGGCCGACATTGGCAAGAAAAATGAACTAGCGTTGGCTAGAGTTCATTGGCATGCCAAAAAATGGCAACCATCCAAACAAAGACCAATCTTTGGGTCATCACCAAAATTTTGGTAAGGTGCACTTTGGCCACAATCCAAACACACCCCAACACCCGGCTCGTCGAGGATGCACGGGGTGCCGCGACGCGTCCGTAGAGTGGTGTAGCACAGCCAACTGCATCCTTAGGACCTGAGACCATGTCGGGTCGTCTTGCTTTTTCAATGACATGCGGGGATCGCATGTGAGCAAAAGGCATCTCCAACATTGCCACGACCGCAACTGACTATCCTGAAACACCAAAAACCCTCGTCCCTCGCGCCGTCGCGCGGTCTATTCCCAGCCTGCGCCAGCTGCCACATTTATGTCGTCCGTCCGTATGCCGTCGCTAAGAGGCTCAGTGCCCGAGGAACCAACTCTGTCAACTTAATGACGCACCCGGACGCTTGGCCTCACCGGAATGCGCTACTTAAAGCGGCAACGCCCAGCTAACCTCCACACCATAGCGCATCGTCATCCTACCTGGCACCACATCTGCCATGACCGCAAGCGCGAATGCTCTACGGGAGAGCTTGTCTTTGGGGATGAAGCTCGAGGTCGCCGCCCTCGCTCAAGTCACCTCTCGCGATGCAATAGCAGCATAGCCGGACGTAGACGCGACCGCACAAGCGGTGGCCATGTTGGCGGCCGATGACGGGAGCACCGTCAGCCACACATCCTACTTGCCACCATCCAATGTCCGGCACCACCGAGGTCGGGGACTCCTCCAAGTATGAGTAGGGCATGGGAGGCGACAGGGCATGGTGTGCCAACTGGCGTATCCGTATCCCATGTTCTACTCTTCCTCGCCGGAGACCGCACCTTCACTTCACGGGTCTTGAACCCCGCCCCCGTACATAGAGATCACAGATGGAGGACGTCGGTCACCGCCGTAGAATAGGTTTAGGGTCGGGTTTCTTTTATTTTTTTGTCCTATGAAAGTTCGAAATGTAATGAAAATCTGCCGTGTTTGCATTAATCTCGGCCAGTGTATATGAACTTTCACAATAATATACAGTATATTGTAGGAGTACTAGCAAGATGACCGTGCGTTGCACGGAAGATCAAGATCTTGTGGGAGAAAAGGATGAACGAGGGAAGGCCTTATCCGCAAATGTGGAGAGGAGTGCGGGTAAATTGTCATAGTTTCCTTCCTATCCGTTAGATATAGATCGGACGGCCTATATTGCAGGATGACAGGCACACCATCATCACCAACTCGGCTTTTTATTGAACCGAGAGAAAGCTAACATTCGAAGTAAAATAAACACATAGGGTATATACATACACAATTTATCTTAGGCACTCCAATAGTACGTCCACTACACATTCACGCATTTCACATCTTTCTACATCTACGGGAGCCTACGAAAGGCTTAACGTAAATTGCCTCTCTCTCTTCTCCCCTGATTTTCATAGTTGTGGGTCCCTCCCTCCCCCCAATCTACAACCAACAGATCACATGTTTCACATTACGTTAATTATGTAACTGGGATTACGTAGGTGTAGTATTACTTGTCCTAAAAAACCCAACTAAGCCAACCTCCCAGCATATCGCATGGAAAAAGACCCGGCCGCGCCGTTTTAGTCAGGATTACCGGATTACTAGTAGTAGTATCGATGGATCACATGAAGCAACAAGTTTGTTTTTAGGTGGCGAAGCACCTAGTTTAAAAGGAAAAAAGGTGGTACACTCACAGCACCCCTGTCGCAGTCGCATTGCACCCCACACACGTTCGGTCCTGCACACGGTTCACGCAAACGGAACGCGCTTCGGCTTGCCTCTTCACTGACACGTGGGACTGCACTTGCAGAGACCGACCATGCGCCAAACTCCCCCCGCCCAACGCGCGAAAATCCTCCCTCCCACCCAAAAATTCCTCCCAAATCCTAGATTCAACCGCCCTTCGGCCAACTAGCCAATAATATTCCCCAAACCCCCTCCCCCCCGTCCCCCTCCACTCCATTCGCTCCACGAAAGCCGCCCTCCCCGCCGTGTCGATACGTCGGTGCCGTGGTTCATCGAGGGGACACACGGCGATCCTCTCGCTCCCACAGTACGCTCTTGTAGACTGCCGTCCTCTAGTCGCACCGCTGCCTCTGGCTACGTTCTTGTGGAGGCACACGGTGATCAGCGCCGCCACCGCTGGCGATGTTCGTGTGGAGACACACGGCAGTCAGCTTCTCCCACGGTATGGGCATTCTAGACTAAGGCCCCGTGCATGTCGGTGTAGCGCTGAATGTTAGCTGATGGACGCTGTTAATCCCACTGTTTTCCGAAGTCGTTTACAGTCAATATTCTCTGCTTAAGAAGCTTCATTGCCCTCTTCTGCACTCAATCTGCTTAGCTGAGATGGCATGACAAGGCCGATTAGTTGCTAAAATATCCTGCCATATATTTATTGTGACCTAGATTGCCATGGTCTAGTAGCCAATCTGTTAGGTGAAATAGCTCTACACTGTTTTATACTCGATCTTTGTTGCTGTGATGGCCTTTGATAGTTTGATGGATGTGTGCTCGGCCTCATTGACTGCTGAAACAGCCTGCCATAATTTAGCACTCAAATCTGTTTGCTAAATTAGCTTTACACATATTTCGTTACTTAGATCTGCTCATCCAAATATCTTGCCATAGCTTTAGACATCGACCTAGGTATTTTTTTCTGGACTTCATAAAAAAGCATATATGTTTTTCCTGTAATATCTGGTAGAAGAACTAATTTGTATGTCTAACAGATGGACAGGACTTGGATAACTTCTGCTCGAAGATTCTCCGCTACATATGTCGAGGGGGTTGAAAACTTCATGAACTTTATCAGAGCTGAGTACGGTGGTCCGAAATCAGATGTGCTCTGCCCGTGTAGCAGTTGTATGAATTCAGTTACAAGACCCCAGTCAATTGTGCAAAATCATCTACACTTGTATGGGATGTCGGTCAAATATACTAGGTGGGTTCATCATGGTGAAGCTGTGAACGTCAATGTTATTGACTACGTGGAAGCAGCAGATCACCATCTTGATCTGCCTGATGCTCAGGTGGAAGAGGAGGAGGAGGTGGTGGTGGCATAGCCAGTGAGTTTGACCAACATTGAAACAATGCTACAAAATGCTCGTGCATTTCGTGAACTTTCACCTGTAGAAGAAAAATGGTGGGCCCGCATGTTGGAACAATGCAACGTGGCTGTCACCCTAGGAAATAAGTTGTCAGTATTTTTAGCTATGGTCACCTTTCTTTAGGTGAAGACATCTGAGCGGATGACCAACAAATCATTCGATGCGATGTTGGCTGCTTTCCGCAAATCTTTCCTAGATGCGTCTCAGCTGCCACACACCTACAGTAAAATGAAGAATTTCCTTCATGCAGTTGGAATTGGATATGATATGATCCATGTTTGTAAGAATAATTGTGTTTTGTTCCGGAAGGATTATGCCAACTTAAGTGAATGCCCGAAATGCAAATCATCAAGATGGAAAGATGGCGATGCTGTGAAGAGGATTCCTCATAATGTTCTAAGACATTTTCCAATTATACCAAGATTGTCGAGGTTGTTTCATGATGCAGAAACAAGAGAGGATGTACTGTGGCATTCTAGGAACCAAGAGTACAGAGATCAGAATGTAATGAGCCATCCATCTCATGGTAGTGAGTGGAAAAGCTTCAATCATAAACACAAAAAGTTTGCTGCTGACCCGAGAAACATTAGACTTGGCTTTGCTTCAGATGGATTTAACCCATTTGGCCACCAGAGTGCCACATATAGCATGTGGCTAGTGCTTATTATTCCTTACTACTTGCCTCCAAATGTGTGCACCAAAGAATCAAACTACATGATGGCCTTGCTCATCCCAGGTCCAAAAAGTCCTGGAAAGGATTTTGATTTGTTCATGGAGCCTCTTGTGGAGGAACTTCAACAGCTATGGAGGGGTGTTCTCACTCGAGACCTATATAGCAGCCCACCAGCTGATTTCTTTCTGCGTGCTATTATAATTTGGTGCATCCATGATTATCCGGCTTTGGGCACTATGTCAGGGCGAACGACACATGGTTACAATGCATGTGTTTGCTGTGACAGGAATCCGCTGTCATACGCAACACTTAGCAATATCTGTTACATTGGACATCGTCGTTTCCTTGCCAAGGACAAGCCACATCCTAGAAAATACTGAAGACATGTGTTCAATGCAAAGCATGAAAACCGTGATGCGCCAAAGAGGCTCACCGCCGATGAGTTGCAAGTGGAATTAGAGAAGGTCAGGAATATTACACCAGGAAACCATCCTGGTAATGGTAGCGGGAAAAGGAAGAATGGCAGGGCAGAAGAGAGATTATTGTTTACCCGCAGGTCCACTTTGTGGGACTTGGAGTGTTAGAAAGATTTGGATCTACGGCATAATCTTGATGTGATGCACATCAAGAAAAATATATGTGACAACATTATCGGCACACTTCTTAATATTGAAGGCAAGATGAAAGATACCTTAAATATAGGATTGATTTGACACACCTGGGTATCAGACAGGATTCGCAGGTGCAAGATGAAGGTAAACCACGAGATATGGCACCATCTATGTACGTCTTGGACATGGTAAAAAGAAAAGAATTATGCGAGGTCCTGTCACGTGTGAGATTCCCACATGGATTTGCTTCCAACCCTGAAAGGAGAGTCAGTGCAGATGTAAACAAGGTACAAGGGTTGAAAACTCATGACTGCCACATCCTACTTCAAAGGGTTTTACCTGTTATCCTTAGAGGATTGGGCCGCCCTGACTTATACAGAGCAGTTGCGGAGTTGGGACAATTCTTCAGGGAACTCTGTAGGAGAAATATAAGGATAGATGTTTTGGAGCGTCTTAGAGACAAGATACCAACTATCCTATGCGACCTTGAGAAGATATATCCTCCAGCCTTCTTTGATGTGATGATGCATTTGGGTGTTCATCTACCTGATGAGGCACTACTTAGAGGTCCAGTACAGTATGGCTGGATGTACCCTATTGAAAGGCGGCTAGGCGCTTTCAAGGGCTATGTTAGGAACAGAGCTAGACCGAAGGGTTCCATTGCAGAGGCCTACATTGCTACAGAAGCGTTGACATTCTGCTCAAAATACATTGAAACAGCTGATCAGCTTAGCAAAGAGGTGGGTGAAGACAATCCCGGGCTTAATGTTTTCGATTATTCTGTTCGAGTTACAGGGAAGAGTAGACAAGAGGACAAACCTAAAAATTTGGACAAAATGGTTTGGTATGTGTTGAATAACTGTCCTGAGATACTACCTTATATCAAGTAAGTGCTAAGTACTGCAGCTTATACATCGTAATCTACTAAACTTGCAGCACATTCTTATATATTTATATGTTTGACGCGATCACTATGTTGTGCAACATCTACAAAAAGGAGTTACTGCCACAAAATCCAAGAAACATTGACAAATTGGTTATGGCAGGATTTGCGAAATGGTTCAAGAGCCATGTAAGCTTTTGAATTGCACTGTCAGTTTTTTTAATATATTGAGTACATAAGATGATCAGCTTGTCTATTTTCTAACCATAGGTTAAGAAGATGCGGGAGGATGGGCAGGCAGTTGATGATGCCCTTTACTCACTAGCAATGGGTCCTGATACTCGGGTAAGACATTATGAATCTTGCGTTGTTGGAGATGTGCACTACAACACCCTTGCATGATACGAAGGCAGGAAGACACAAAACAGTGCCATAATGAGCACGGATACGTATGACAAAGAGCAACTGAAATGTATGCTAACATACAGACATTGTTCAGTTGCAGTATATCTCCAGTTTCGAGGATCATCAATGTGTGGTTCTGTTGTGCTGTCGTTGGTATAACCTGTTCTCCAGGATCGCAAAACCCAGACCTGATGATTATTTCAAATCCATCAATGTCAAGGCGGCGTACCAAACCAACGAGCCCTTTATTTTGGCAAATCAAGCAACACGTATATTTTTCTTGGAAGATACATTTGCACGTAGCGATGACTGGAGAGTATTGCAAAGGTTTGAGCAGAGGAATTCATTTAATGAAGTTGCACAACAAGATGATGCTTACACTACTCCTGATGTACAAGATAACACAGATGTTCCTAATATCATTGAGAACCATCATGTTAATGACGCTGGCAAAAAGATTGCCTGTCGTGTTGTGGACATACAAGAGTTGATCAAGAAGAAGCCAATGTTTGAGGACGTTGAGGACGAAGAAGAAGATGACACTGTGGGGAATTACGATTCAGACTGATACACATGGCGAAGATGTTGACGCTGCTATTGCGGATGATGATTACATTGCTTTTGTCATATTTGCCTGTGAGAAGACTTTTTTTTATCTACTATGTGAAATTGTGTTTGCTATGACATCTGAAACCAGATGAACATGTTGTTTAGTATTTTGATGTGAGAACATCACTTGTTATGTATGTTGATTTGTGTTTGGTGATTGTATGACGACTAAAACATGATGACATTGTTGTTTAGTTGTACTCATATTTGGCTGTGAAACTTGAATTTGGTGACATAGTTTGTTGTTGGACTGCAATTTGCTCGACGTCTTCGAATGAGAACAAAGCTGACCCGACAGGGCCTCTGCTAATTTATTTATTTATTACCAAAAGGGTCTCTGCTATTTATTTATTTATGAGCAAAAGGGGATACTCCCTGATTTCCGTTAATAGAAATCATTACATGTTCACAACACTATGCCCAGCCTGCTACACAGGTTTAATTCATTACTAGTTTCAGCAAAGTGCTCATGTCATAGCCACTGAATACATCATGAGTGCTACATACACTACAAATAAAGAGACAATCATCCTACAGAGCACATCGATTTTGCCCATTATCTTCACAAGCTCTTTCATCTCCTCATTGCTGTCAAGGCCGTTCAGCAGTTGTTGTTTGGACATGATCAGAGGAACTGCATCTTTAACCTTCTGCTCTGCATCTTCCTCTTCTGCGGTTCCTTCAGTTACTTGTCCAACACCCCAACCTGCTGGTATTGGGATTCCTCGACTAACCAAATAATCAGCGTAGTTGCATTCCCCCACATCAGCAACTTCCTAGAAATACAAATCACACGAATCTTCCCTTTTCTGCACGAATCAAATTGGAAGATCATAAACCAAACTATTAAAAAAATCAGTAACTGAAAGCAGCAGAACAACACTTAAACATATTATTACCCCATGATTCGGGCATTTATAGAAGACTCGGCCAGGGTTGAGGATTGTGGTTGAGATGCGAGGGATGACTCTGCATGATTTGCAGCAGTGGCACCACAACAACGGCAGCGGGTTGCAATGAGAAATCGGCTGCGGTGCGCGTGTCGGCGGGGGTGTGATGAGAACCACAGGCGATGGTACGGGTGGCGACTTGGCGCATATCTGGTTGTTGCCTGCTGAAGAGCAGGTGGACGAGCAGCCAGCAGACATGGTTGCTGCGGCCAGAGCTTCTGATGCTAGGCAGAGTAAGTAGAGAAGAGGAGAAGCGAATGTTGGATATGTCAGTTTCATTACTTGCAGAGTAGCATTGCACCATATATAGTCATAGTCTAGGTTTGGATTCGAACCAGCTACAGGAGCACATCTCTCTTTTTTCTAAAACTCAGCAACATCTCTTTACTGGTACACTAGCTTGTTCTGTACGCCTTCTCAAGTCTTTGATTTTCTTCCCTTTTCTTTTGCGAGGAAGGAAGGAGGACAAAATTGAGAGCTCTTGGGACTCGAACCCAAGACCTCTCGGTTGAAAACCAAGGGTGCTAGTCACTTATGTGGCGAACGTTCCCTGGGAGGAGGACGGTAGACGAACGCATTTTCCTCGCAGTTTTAGTTGCGACACAAGATAGAACGGTCGCAGTTTCGAGAATGTTATTAGGCGAACGAGCCCAGTTTTTCTTTTCTTCCTATATATAAAAAAGTATGCTACTTGGTGTCGGCTTAGTCAAAAAACAATTGTGCCAACCTTGACCGTTGGATTGACATTCAACGTTTGCCATGTTTCTTTAGTCTCTTCTTCCTCGAGCCGCCAAAACCAAACCAGCGCCGGCGGGACCGCCTGCTCCCGCCTCCCATGGCTGGCTGTGCTGCCGCGCACGCATCGTGGCCACATTGCACCCTAAAACTCTGCGCATCTTCTCCGACTCCTGTTCGTTCCCGTCCGAGGCCTCACCATCGTCCTCTGCCTTGGTTTGCTCACCGCGGCACCGCCCTCCGGTGTTGTCAACATGGTCAACAACCAAGAGGAATACGGAGATGACTGTACATGGTGAGGATGACAGTAGGGACCCAGCAGCGCGGTGGTAATTTTGTTTTTTTGGGACGGAGAAGGGTATCAACTGGGTTGTGCAGGACCTATGGCCCGTCTAGCCCAGGCTTTTATTTCATATGTTTAGCACATGACCAGCCCAGTTTGTTTTTTCCTTCCTGAAAATGCCTAGCCATCTATTTTATTTTTTGCAGAATAACCAACGTAGGCCCACTTGCTTTTCTACGCCATACTGGGCCTGAAATCTTCCAAGACGAGGAGGGATGCATTTTGCTCAGAAAATGGGCTATAAATAATAATAAATGGGCTGTAAAATGAAAAAAATACAGCAAACAGGCAATTAGTTCCAAAATACTTTTTTCTTTTGGATTTTGATATTTTAAATTTCATTGTTTTTGTGCGGGTAAAATTTCATTGAGTTTAAATTAAGGTATATTTAGTTTTAAAATTGATTTGAATCTGGCTAGAAATTTTGGGTTGTATGCTGTTTGGGACAGATTTCGAGGCTGACTTGTGGGTCTACTAGGTTGACGTGTACGGAAGGCTTTGTCAACTTAGTCCACAAACGATTCTAGCAGCATTGACCGTTGGATGTTAATCCAACGGCTGTGCTGCTTCTTCAATATCTGATCTTCTTGCTCCAGCCGCCCAAACCAGCGCCGGTGGGACTGCCTGCTCCCGCCTCCCGTGGTCGGCTGTGCTGCTGCACAGGCCGCACTGCCCTACCCTACTCCATTGCTGGCCAGGCCATTCCTCTACTCACCCACACCTCCTGTTATTTTCCAGCGACGGCAGCCGGGCCAGTAAGCCCTCGTACTCCCCACCGCGTGGGCAACCATTGCCGAGTCTTCCCCGGCTCCGTGTTTTTCCCTTCCTAGGCCTCGCTGTAGTCCACCGCCATGGTGCTCTCAGCGCAGCCTAGTCAACGTGGTCAATGAACGACATCCATCGGACATGGACTGTACGTGGAGAGGCTGACAGCTGGGTCCACGGCCGCACATAAGGAAATGTATCCTTATTACGCACAAAATAATGATTCCTCCACCTGACATCTGGGACCCACCGGAAGGGCCTCTGTATTTCGCAAAAAAATGTGCCCCCACTGACAGGTCGGACCCACCGGCTATCTTCGCATGCAAGGAGGTGCCTCCTTATTACGCACAAAAAAATGAATACTCCCCCTGCCAGCTAGAACCCAACATAGTGGGAGGCTGACTTGTGGGTCTACCAAGTTGACGGGGATGCATGGCTTTGTCAACTTAGTCAATATGAATGATTGTAGATCCAGTTACCGTATGATGTTCATCCAATAGTCGTAGTGCTTCTTCAACCTCTGGTCTTCTTGCTCTAGCCGCCCAAACCAGCGCCGGTTGTGCCGCGTCTCCTGCCTCTCATGGCCGGCTGTGATGCCGCGGAGGCCTCACCACCCCCTACTACTCCCACCGCTGGCCAAGTCATCCCTCTACTCACCCACACCCCCTGTTATTCTGCAGCGATGACAGCCTCACACCGCAGCCGAACCAGTGAACCCGCGTACTTCTCTACGCATGGGCATCCCCGGCTCCGCGTTGTCCCCGGCTCCGCGTCGTCCCCTTCCTAGACCTCGTCATCGTCCATCGCCCTGGTGCTCTCGGCGCGGCGTGGTCAATGTGGTCAAGGAACGACTCCCATCGGAAAAGTATTGTATGTTGATAGGCTGACAGCTGAGTCCACGATAGCCGCAAGGAATTGGCTCCTTATTACGCGCAAAATAATTATTCCTCCACCGGACAGCAGGGACCCACCGGACATTCAACCGTATTTCACGAAAAAAAGGTTTCCCCCTTGACTACTGGGACCCACCAGCTACATCTTCGCACGCAGGGAAGTGCGTCCGTGCAAAAAAAACAATTCGCCCCTGACTGCTGGGACCCACCAGCTACATCTTCTCACGCAAGGAAGTGCCTGACAGTCGGGACCCACCTGGTCGAAGCGTACATAGCGTTGTCAATCTGGTCGTGAACGTGTACGTACATACTGGTCGTAGTAGAGGCGCGCACGTGTCGTAGTAGAGGCGCGCATGTAGCATGTACACATACATACATCAGTCAGGGTGCAAGAAAGAAAATACGGCCACGTACGTACATACGGGCGGGGTCTTGAACGCCTACTCGCGCATACGTACGGCCAGGGCTCGTGTACATGGCTGGGTCAAGAACGGGGAAATAGCATCATCGTTGTGTTCATGGGGAGGCAACGGAATGGGTCGTGTTCATCGGGAGGCAACAGAATGCGTGGGAGCCAAACGGCTTGGACGGAACAGCCGATGGAAACAACGCCTGGCGTACCGCACAACAGAGGAAACGGCCTTCTATTCGACTGGCCACGTTCCAAACGGGATCTGGTTCATCGGGAGGGGTCTGGCGTACCGCAAAATGGAGGAAACGAACTTGTGTTGGACCTCCTATGGTCGAAACAGGGTCCTGTTGATTGGGAGGGGTGTGGCGTAGCGCAAAATGGAGTAAACGGACTTGTGCTGGAGTGCGACGGTCGAAACGGGGGTCTTGTTCATCGAGAGGGTATAGCGTACCGCAAAATGGGACTCCACGGGATACTGTTCATCTCCACCGTCGACCTCCTCCAGCCTCCACGGGCTACTGTTCATCCACCGTCGGCCTCCTCCAGCCTCCACCTGCGACTGTTCATCCACGGGCTCCTGTTCATCCAGCCTCCACCGCGCGCTACTCCACCGGCTACTGTTCAATCAGCCCTCTCCACGGGCTCCTATTCAACCACCCCTCCATGAAATACTGTTCATCCACCCCTCCACCATGTACTGTTCATCCAGCCCTCCATGGGGTTATCCTGTTCATCCAGCCCTCCACGGGGTCCTATTCATCCAGCCCCAACCGGCTCGATTGATCGGGGTCCTGTTCATCCAGAGGCAACACCACGGGGTCCTGTTCATCCACCCCCACCGGGAACTGTTCATGCACCCCCCTGCAACACTCACTGTTCATCCAGAGGCAGCATCCATCGGCTTCAGTTAGCGGCAGTAGCGAAGGAATTGCTCGATCAGGTTCAGTTAACAGCCATCGATTGATCGCTCGGGTTCAGTAACGCGTAGCCTGCAGTGCAACCGCTCGGGTTCAGTAGGCAAACGCCTCGCTCGGGTTCAGTTAGAGCCCAACGCCTCGCACCCACGTGCGTGAGTGTACGAGAGAAACGCGCAAACCTCTGTGCATCGCTCGGCCCCAACCACGCACCGTAATAGGGAACACCCCGATATTTTCCTCGCCCTCGCTTCTACCACGGTTTTTTCCGTCATGAACGGCCCAAAGAATGTCATGCAGCTGCGTCTCCGGCCCGCCCAGGACGAAAAGCCCATTTTTTGTCTTGATTTTTTGTCATAGAAGTAGGAGCCCACCACATCTATGATGATACCGCGTAGTCCTGGCCATCTCAGGCCCAGCCCTAAAATCCAGGGCCTAGGCCCGATGGTCTTGCCCGTGGGCCGGGCTTGGGCCTGAGTTTTGAGCCCACTAGCAGGGCCTGGACGGGCTTGGGCTTGGCATATTGGCATTTTAAGGAAGAGGTCCGGCCCATGGCCCTAAGCCCTAAGGGCTTTTCATGGCTTTTTACCAGATGGGCCGGGCTTGGGCTTGAAAAGTAGGCCTGATGGTAGGGCCTGGGCCTCAGTTTTTTGCTGTGGGCTCTTTTAGGCCCGGCCCAAGCCCGGCCCGGCCCGGCCCATGGCCAGATATAATACCGGGTTTTGTCACAATTATCGTCATAGAAGTGTCATAAGTATGACAGAAAACCGTTCGGCCCAAAATGTCACGGATGTGTCTTTCTTTTGTAGTGAGAGCAATCCTCCCACTCAGGGGCTTAGCCGCGAATTAGCTTCACCTAAGTTAAAAAAACTACTTTGAGTGGAGAGGAATCCTCCCACTCGGGGGCTTAGCCGCAAACCAGCATCGCCTAAGTTCAAAAATGACTCCGAGTGAGAGCAATCCTCCCACTCGGGGGCTTAGCCGCGAATCATCTTTGCCTAAGTTAAAAACTACTCGGAGTGGAGAGCAATCCTCCCACTCGGAGTCTTAGCCACAAACCAGCTTCGCCTAAGTTCAAAAACAACTCCGAGTGAGAGCAATCC